>NW_028247410.1:0-2000 GCF_964263255.1 Lissotriton vulgaris | reverse complement strand
CTGAATCCTGGGCAGGCGCAGAAATCTTGCCTATCTTTAAGAAGGGAGATCGGTCGGTTCCATCCAACTACCGGCTGATCAGTCTCATTGACGCGGTACAGAAGATCATAGCCCGTCTTGTTCTTACCAGGATTCAGGCATGGCTAGAGGAGTATAATATTCTTACTCCTCTTCAGGCTGGGTTTAGACCCCACGTGAGTACCCTAGATCAGGCATTCCGTTTCATGCTTTTGTACTGGAAGACGGTTACTTTGGGCAAAGGCAACCTATACGCGGCCTTCGTGGACTTAAGGTCAGCATTTGACCTTGTCCCGAGGGCCGGGTTGTGGAAATGTTTACTAGATCTGGGCATGCCCCCCCCTTAGTACGTCTTATAGTAAATCTACATGCACATACCTATGCCTTTGTGCGCTGGGGTAAACCGGGGGAGGTGACGGAGAGTTTTTCTGTGGCCAAAGGTGTCAGGCAAGGTTGCGTGCTGGCACCCACCCTTTTTTCTCTATATATAAATAGAGTTACTAAGTACTACGATAATTATCCCACGGATGCCCCAAGTCTGGCTGGAAGGAAAATCCCCTTGCTCATGTTCGCTGATGACACTCTGCTGATCTCTCAAACCAGGCAGGGTTTGCAGAAAGCACTGTCAAGGTTTGAGTGTTTCTGCAGCGAACATGAACGTTTCCAAAACCAAATTTATGGTTTTAAGAGGGCACAAACAAATTAATGCCAGGGTTACCATGGGGGAAACCTTGGAGCAGACAAAGCACTTCACCTATTTGGGAGTTAACTTTAGTGAGACTTTAAGTTGGTCCCATCAGGTTGAGCTTATGACCTTGAAGCACCTGCAGCTGGGTGGGGCACTGATTAAAGAGCATAAAGGCTCTTTTACCAGGCCAATCTCTCCGCTTATTAAGATATATGGCGGCAAGGTATTACCAGCAGTCCTATATGGGGCAGAACTTTGGGGTGGTAGCAATTTGGACCCACTAAGACAGGCCCAAAATAAATTTCTAAGAATGGCAACAGGTCTGCCCCAGTCTTCACCGATGATTCCCCTTCTATATGATTTAGGGTGCCAACCGGTGGAGGACCTAGCAAGACTTCGCCCCCTGACTTTCTGGCGCCGTCTCTGGACAACCCCGGAACTTCACTACTATGCAAAAGCCTGTCTGGAGGTCAAAAATTGCTATGGTGCCACTAATATAGGTTGGTTCAGAGACCTTAAGGCTACTCTAATAGCTTTGGGGTATGGAGACCTGTGGTCCTGCCCCGAGACAGTCATCTTTCCACCTAAAAAGGATTTAAAGCAGCACTATTGGGAATGGGTGACCCACAATAGACATTCGAAAATGTGCTCTAGTAGTCTCACTGGTCTGTTTATTGTTTTTAAGGACACGCCCAAGCTGGAATGGTATTGGGGCATTATAACAAAGCCCATGGATCGCAAACTATTCCATCAATTTAGATGTGGTTCACTTCCGCTTGGGGATTTTACTAAAAAGTGGGGAGCTGATAGGTCTGGGCACTGTCCTCAGTGCCAAGGAGTAGGGGAAAGCTTGAATCATTTTTTGTATGTATGTCCACTATATATTGCCCCTAGAGCCAAATGGCTAAGGCCGGTATGTAGAAGCCTTGGTACTAGATCGGCTGGTGAAGCAAGCAGAATCTTAAAAACCAATCTGACCCCTGTAATTGTTGTGGGGGTTGCTAAATTCTTGGGGTGGGCCTGGTTGCTTAGAATTAGGTTCATCAAAAGCAAACAATCGGGGACGTAAAGAAGTGATGGTTTAGCAGTTAGGCCCAGTTAATTTCTGCTGTAGCATGTATGTATTTGAGAGTTATTGTAAATTTTGTATATATGCAACAAGAAGCTGATTAGCTTGTCATTGATTTAATACTGGTTTTAGATGTATTATATGTATAAATTGTATTTTATGTCTTTTATGATGAACTAATCGAATAAAGACTTCTTGAATTGAATTGATAGATGATTAGGGTTT
>NW_028247409.1:0-64017 GCF_964263255.1 Lissotriton vulgaris | reverse complement strand
AGGAGGAGGGCGCAGTAGAGGCAGAGATGAAGAGGAGAGATAGGACCTGAGCTTCAGAGAGGGACTGGAGGAGGGCGCAGTAGAGGTAGAGATGAAGAGCAGAGAGAGGACCTGAGCTTCAGAGAGGGACCGGAGGAGGGCGCAGAAGAGGTAGAGATGAAGAGGATAGATAGGACCTGAGCTTCAGAGAGGGACAGGAGGAGGGCGCAGTAGAGGCAGAGATGAAGAGGAGAGAGAGGACCTGAGCTTCAGAGAGGGACCGGAGGAGGGCGCAGAAGAGGTAGAGATGAAGAGGAGAGAGAGGACCTGAGCTTCAGAGAGGGACCGGAGGAGGGCGCAGAAGAGGTAGAGATGAAGAGGAGAGATAGGACCTGAGCTTCAGAGAGGGACAGGAGGAGGGCGCAGTAGAGGCAGAGATGAAGAGCAGAGAGAGGACCTGAGCTTCAGAGAGGGACCGGAGGAGGGCGCAGAAGAGGTAGAGATGAAGAGGATAGATAGGACCTGAGCTTCAGAGAGGGACAGGAGGAGGGCGCAGTAGAGGCAGAGATGAAGAGGAGAGAGAGGACCTGAGCTTCAAAGAGGGACAGGAGGAGGGCGCAGAAGAGGCAGAGATGAAGAGGAGAGAGAGGACCTGAGCTTCAGAGAGGGACAGGAGGAGGGCGCAGAAGAGGTAGAGATGAAGAGGAGAGATAGGACCTGAGCTTCAGAGAGGGACAGGAGGAGGGCGCAGAAGAGGTAGAGATGAAGAGGAGAGATAGACCTGTGCTTCAGAGAGGGACAGGAGGAGGGTGCAGAAGAGGTAGAGATGAAGAGGAGAGATAGACCTGTGCTTCAGAGAGGGACAGTAGGAGGGCGCAGAAGAGGTAGAGATGAAGAGGAGAGATAGGACCTGAGCTTCAGAGAGGGGCAGGAGGAGGGTGCAGAAGAGGTAGAGATGAAGAGGAGAGATAGACCTGTGCTTCAGAGAGGGACAGTAGGAGGGCGCAGAAGAGGTAGAGATGAAGAGGATAGATAGGACCTGAGCTCAGAGAGGGACAGGAGGAGGGTGCAGAAGAGGTAGAGATGAAGAGCAGAGAGAGGACCTGAGCTTCAGAGAGGGACTGGAGGAGGGTGCAGTAGAGGAGAGAGAGGACCTGAGCTTCAAAGAGGGACAGGAGGAGGGCGCAGAAGAGGCAGAGATGAAGAGGAGAGAGAGGACCTGAGCTTCAGAGAGGGACCGGAGGAGGGCGCAGAAGAGGCAGAGATGAAGAGGATAGATAGGACCTGAGCTTCAGAGAGGGACAGGAGGAGGGCGCAGTAGAGGCAGAGATGAAGAGGAGAGAGAGGACCTGAGCTTCAGAGAGGGACCGGAGGAGGGCACAGAAGAGGTAGAGATGAAGAGGATAGATAGGACCTGAGCTTCAGAGAGGGACAGGAGGAGGGCGCAGTAGAGGCAGAGATGAAGAGGAGAGAGAGGACCTGAGCTTCAAAGAGGGACAGGAGGAGGGCGCAGAAGAGGCAGAGATGAAGAGGAGAGAGAGGACCTGAGCTTCAGAGAGGGACAGGAGGAGGGCGCAGAAGAGGTAGAGATGAAGAGGAGAGATAGACCTGTGCTTCAGAGAGGGACAGTAGGAGGGCACAGAAGAGGTAGAGATGAAGAGGATAGATAGGACCTGAGCTCAGAGAGGGACAGGAGGAGGGTGCAGAAGAGGTAGAGATGAAGAGCAGAGAGAGGACCTGAGCTTCAGAGAGGGACTGGAGGAGGGTGCAGAAGAGGTAGAGATGAAGAGGAGAGAGAGGACCTGAGCTTCAAAGAGGGACAGGAGGAGGGTGCAGAAGAGGCAGAGATGAAGAGGAGAGAGAGGACCTGAGCTTCAGAGAGGGACCGGAGGAGGGCGCAGAAGAGGCAGAGATGAAGAGGATAGATAGGACCTGAGCTTCAGAGAGGGACAGGAGGAGGGCGCAGTAGAGGCAGAGATGAAGAGGAGAGAGAGGACCTGAGCTTCAGAGAGGGACCGGAGGAGGGCGCAGAAGAGGTAGAGATGAAGAGGATAGATAGGACCTGAGCTTCAGAGAGGGACAGGAGGAGGGCGCAGTAGAGGCAGAGATGAAGAGGAGAGAGAGGACCTGAGCTTCAGAGAGGGACCGGAGGAGGGCGCAGAAGAGGTAGAGATGAAGAGGAGAGAGAGGACCTGAGCTTCAGAGAGGGACAGGAGGAGGGCGCAGTAGAGGCAGAGATGAAGAGGAGAGAGAGGACCTGAGCTTCAGAGAGGGACCGGAGGAGGGCGCAGAAGAGGTAGAGATGAAGAGGTGAGATAGGACCTGAGCTTCAGAGAGGGACAGGAGGAGGGCGCAGTAGAGGCAGAGATGAAGAGCAGAGAGAGGACCTGAGCTTCAGAGAGGGACCGGAGGAGGGCGCAGAAGAGGTAGAGATGAAGAGGAGAGATAGGACCTGAGCTTCAGAGAGGGACAGGAGGAGGGCGCAGTAGAGGCAGAGATGAAGAGGAGAGATAGGACCTGAGCTTCAGAGAGGGACTGGAGGAGGGCGCAGTAGAGGTAGAGATGAAGAGCAGAGAGAGGACCTGAGCTTCAGAGAGGGACCGGAGGAGGGCGCAGAAGAGGTAGAGATGAAGAGGATAGATAGGACCTGAGCTTCAGAGAGGGACAGGAGGAGGGCGCAGTAGAGGCAGAGATGAAGAGGAGAGAGAGGACCTGAGCTTCAGAGAGGGACCGGAGGAGGGCGCAGAAGAGGTAGAGATGAAGAGGAGAGAGAGGACCTGAGCTTCAGAGAGGGACCGGAGGAGGGCGCAGAAGAGGTAGAGATGAAGAGGAGAGATAGGACCTGAGCTTCAGAGAGGGACAGGAGGAGGGCGCAGTAGAGGCAGAGATGAAGAGCAGAGAGAGGACCTGAGCTTCAGAGAGGGACCGGAGGAGGGCGCAGAAGAGGTAGAGATGAAGAGGATAGATAGGACCTGAGCTTCAGAGAGGGACAGGAGGAGGGCGCAGTAGAGGCAGAGATGAAGAGGAGAGAGAGGACCTGAGCTTCAGAGAGGGACCGGAGGAGGGCGCAGAAGAGGTAGAGATGAAGAGGAGAGAGAGGACCTGAGCTTCAGAGAGGGACCGGAGGAGGGCGCAGAAGAGGTAGAGATGAAGAGGAGAGATAGGACCTGAGCTTCAGAGAGGGACAGGAGGAGGGCGCAGTAGAGGCAGAGATGAAGAGCAGAGAGAGGACCTGAGCTTCAGAGAGGGACCGGAGGAGGGCGCAGAAGAGGTAGAGATGAAGAGGATAGATAGGACCTGAGCTTCAGAGAGGGACAGGAGGAGGGCGCAGTAGAGGCAGAGATGAAGAGGAGAGAGAGAACCTGAGCTTCAGAGAGGGACCGGAGGAGGGCGCAGAAGAGGTAGAGATGAAGAGGTGAGATAGGACCTGAGTTTTAGTAGGGACAGTAGGAGGGTGCAGTACAAGTAGAGATGAAGAGCAAAGAGAGGGCATGCGCTTCAGACGGGGACAGGAGGAGGGTGCAGTAGAGGCAGAGATTAAGAGCAGAGAGAGGACCTGAGCTTCAGAGAGGGACCGGAGGAGGGTGCAGAAGAGGTAGAGATGAAGAGGAGAGATAGGACCTGTGCTTCAGAGAGGGACAGGAGGAGGGCTCAGTAAAGGTAGAGATGAAGAGGTGAGATAGGACCTGAGCTTCAGAGAGGGACAGGAGGAGGGCGCAGAAGAGGTAGAGATGAAGAGGAGAGATAGGACCCGAGATTCAGAGAGGGACCGAAGGAGGGCGCAGTAGAGGTAGAGATGAAGAGGTGAGATATGACCTGAGCTTCAGAGAGGGACAGGAGGGGGGTACAGTAGAGATGATGAGGTGAGACAGGACATGAGCTTCAGAGAGGGACAGGAGGAGGATGCAGTAGAGATGAAGAGGTGAGACAGGACCTGAGCTACAAAGCGGATAGACACTGTTCAGGCTGTGGTGTGTGATGGGAGAGAGGTAAGGGAGGGCACAGTAAAGGTAGCGATAAGGTGGAGTGATGTAACATGAGTTTTGAGAGAGGAATCTGAGCAGACATTTTAGTCTGCACTGTGTTCTGTACTGTGTGATGGGCAGTAGCGAAGGGCACTGTAAAGGTGCCAAGGAAGTCTTCACTGCTTGAAGAACTTCAGGAACACAGCGGGGACTCAAGGGAGGGTGTTTATTAACACCAGCAGGGCATGACGCGTTTTGACTTGAATGTCTTCCTCAGATGCGTTCTATCACAGCGTCTGCTCACCTTTTTCACCTGAAATACAGCCATCCGTTCTGTCATCAATGACGTGTCCAGGTGGGCCGGATCAGAGTCACTAGACTCACTGTGGTTGCGTCGGCAGACTACAGTTCCCAGAATGCTCCTCTCACGGCAAACTAGGTGAGTGGCTCTTTCACAGTTCCATTTATCCCTTCCTGGGTCCTGGCTGGAACTAAGAACGTGGTGCAAGTGCTCTGGTAAAACCCTGTCTCTGCAGCAAACACCTCACCTGGGCCCCCAAGCACTGTAAAGGTGGAGACAGATCAGAGAGAGGCACTCCTGAAGTTCACAGTGATCCTAAGCAAACAGCTTGTCCACCTCAAGGAGAGGCAGATATGTTTTGGCCAGATGTGCTTTTCAAAAAGAATCCCTCCAACCCGCAACTCCGATATTAAAAAGCAACAAACCACTGCAGAGTTCAAGGAAACTGCTAAGAGGTATCTCCAAAACCCCAAGGTTCATCTTGAAACCCCTAATGTGGTAGCAATCTCCCTGCCCCGGAGTTGATGGATTTTTCTTTGTCACTTTAGTTTAAAGCACCCCTAGTTCTATAGGGTTGAAGAACATCACCAACCCCCTCCTTGTAGGGTTGCTCTGTCCTCAGGGTTAATGGACATATCCAAGCCCCTACAGCTGAGATGACTCTCCAGGTTCTCAAGATTTAGAGCTATTTTGAGGTACCCAGGTTTCAGGGTGTTTGTGACACACCAGGCTTGAAAGACTTCAAATCTCCAGCCTTGTAACTTTGTTCTAAGTCACCACTAGCAAGAGGAGTCTCAAAAGTGTAAGAGGCTTCTCCAAGCCATCAGCACTGAGGGATTTCTCTAAGTCTCACTGAGGTGAGAGGTTTCCTCATGTCGCCTGCACTGGGCGGTTTCTCTCAGTATGCTGGGGTAAGAGGTTTCTCCAATTCTTCAAGGTCCAGAAGCAGTTCTCAGTGTGGAGAGACGAGTTTACAAGTGTGAAGAATATTGTTAAGTTTCGGAATTTGAGGGCCAGCTTAACACTACAGGTTTTAAGGGCCTCTGAAACTATCAGATTTGAGGATCTTTGACAGGTCATCAGTTTTATTGTGCAGCTACAAATCACCTACATTGAGAGTCATATTTAATTTTTCAATTGTGAGGGTCATCTCTTCAAATTCTCAAGATACAGGTACATAGTATAGAGGTAATTCATGTCTCCAGCGATAAGGTGCATCATGGGATGTTCAGTGTTGTGGATCAAAGCATTGTTCCTGGTAGAAGGCCATTAAAAAAAACCCAGGCATAGGAGGGATGGAGAGGGGGTGAATTTAATTTCCCCAGAATTGGGGAATTTAAAATTGCCTGAATTAAGAGTAATTTCCAAGTCCCTACAGATGAGTGACTTTTTCTGAGTCCCCAGGGTCGTGTGACATCTCTTAATCTACAGATACAAAGGGAGATCTATAGCCCTATGCTTGGAATGACATCTCTAGGTCCACAGGTGTTAGAGAAAGCTCCACATTTCCTAGTTCAGATGTATCTCTAACTCTACCAGGTTGTAAAGCGGCTTCAGGCTCACATAAAGGTGGGCACCTCTGGGTCCTTTGGACTGAGGACATTTTCAGGTTCTCTGTATTGAGGAGTATCAGCTAGTCTTCAGGATTGAGAAACATCTGCAAGTCTCAAGGAATGAGGGACATCACAAGTAGTTAGGTTTGAGGGGCATTTACAAGTATCAAATCCCCCAATTTGAGCTACCTGTCAGGTTCCCAAGGTTGGGGTACAGCAACAAGTTCCTGGTGCTACGAGGAAATATGTAGTGTTTATATTGACTCTGGACAAGCTGAGCAATGTTGCCATCTTGCAAGTTTAATTTTCAAACCTACGTTTCCCTATGAGTGGCATCTAATAACAGTGTGTGTAAACAAGGGGAAGAGTGGGACGTATACATGGTCACCCATGCAACGCTGTCCATAATAAGGCTCTGACAATTAGAGTTACCAATGCAGAGTGCATCACGCCTCACTTATGTTAAAATAAGAGGCTCCTTTAACAGTAACCATGAATGAAGGGGCTGGCAGCATGTTATGGCATGTTACAAGGTCATCACGATCTCAGACTTCAGCACAGGTTGTGCAAGCAGGTAAACAAGTTAAAGCTACTAATAATAATAATAATAATACTAGTATTTATAAAGCGCGAACAGCTGCCTCAACTAGGAGGCGTCCCGGCGCTGTGAGGGCTCGACAAGAAAGCTAGCTGGGAGTCTGCAACTTATAGATGCTCCGAGAACAGCCACGACTTAAGCTGTCTCCTGAAACTTGTTTCTGATTGGGCCTTTCGCAGCTCAGGAGGTAGGGAATTCCAGAGACGGGTCACGTTGGCTGAAAAGGTCCGGCCACCCAATCTGGCCCTTTTGACTCGCGGCACACTCAGTAGCACCTGATCATTTGAACGAAGGGAGCGGGACTGTGTATATCTAGGCAGACGGGCTCTCAAATAATTAGGACAGGTGCCGTAGAGGGACCTGTAGGCCAGAGTAAGAGTTTTAAATTTTATTCTACTGGCAATCGGGAGCCAGTGTAAGGCCCGAAGATGGGGAGAAATGTGCTCTTTAAAAGGAATATGTTTAAGCAACCTGGCTGCCGCGTTTTGCACCGTCTGCAGCCTTTGAACCAAGTATTTCGGGAGGCCGCTATACAGGCCATTAGCATAGTCCAATCTCGAAGTGATGGTAGCATGGATCACGGTTTTCCGGCAAGACTCGGGCAAAAGCTTCAGGACTGGGCGGAGATTCCTCATTTTGCTCAGGCAGCAGCCTGTGACCTGATGGATCTGGGGCGCAAAGGAGAGATTTTCATCCCACTTAACTCCCAGATTTTTAGCCCACTGGGAAGGGGAAGGTGGAGTACCCATCTCAGTTGGCCACCAGAGCTCAGCTGGAGGGTGACTGCCTTTACCAAAGAAGATCACTTCCGTTTTTCCCGGATTCAGTTTCAGCTTATTAGTATTCATCCAGGAGGCCACATCCTGAAGGCACCCCTTAAAGTTTGCAAATGCCGCCTCTGTCACCTCAGAGTAGGGAAAAACCAACTGGGTATCATCAGCATAAGATATTGCGGTGACTCACCAGTTGGCAATGAGGGAGAAAAGAGGGGCAAGATAAACGTTAAACAAAAGGGGGATAAGGGCAGATCCTTGCGGGACCCCGCATCGCATTGGCTTACGCATTGAGTCACAAGTGCCTAGAGTGACCCTCTGCGTTCGGTTTGACAGGTAGGACTGCATCCAGCCGAGTGCCTGATCTTGTAGGCCAATGTCTGCCAAACGTTGGATCATCCTAGCATGGTCCACCGTATCAAACGCGGCCGAGAGATCCAGGAGCATCAGCAGAGCTGAGTCCCCTGAATCTAACGACCACCTCAGAGAATCAGCCACCTCAATCAACGCCGTCTCCGTGCTGAAGCCGGGTCTAAACCCAGACTGAGTCTCATGCAGGATGTTATTAGATTCAACATGAGCATTCAGCTGGCGATGAATTAGTTTTTCCAGCATTTTCCCGGGAGCTGCCAGCAGAGAGATAGGACGGAGGTTAGTTAAATCCTCCGCATCCCCGTTTGGCTTCTTTTTCAGTGGAAGAAGCGTCGCATGCTTCCAACTCTCCGGAAATTCCCCAGTGTCTATGGAAATATTCCAGATATGTTGAAGCATAGGTGCAGTAGCGTCCGCTAGAGGTGCCCACAATTTAGGCGGACAAGGGTCCTCTGGGGAGCCAGACTTACACCGGGTTATCTCTTAGCTTGCCTCATCTAGCGGGATAGGTTGAAATTTCCTCAAGGAGGCTGGGGGCCGGCCCCCATTCTCTCTATCCTCCTTGGCCGTAGGTTTATGCGGGCCAAAGGAGTCATAGACCATCTGTATTTTATTGTCAAAGTAGATAGAGATCTTATCACAGAGTGCTCTGGATGGGGGGATATCCCTTTCAATACAGTGGGGCTTCAGAAAGGATTCAACCAGTTTAAACACTTCTTTACTGGGGTTCTCTGCCTGTTGAATAACGGAGGCATAGTAACTCTTTTTTTCTTTCCTGATATGCTTGTGAAACAGCTTGGTGGCCTCTTTAAATTGTATTTTTGCTAGAGGGCAGTAGTTTAATCTCCATTGTCTTTCGAGTTTCTTACAGGCTCTTTTTTCCGCTCTTAAATCATCAGAGAACCATGGGGCCGTGGGAGAAGTTCTCTGCGCTGTCACCCTTTTTGCTGGTGCTACCGTCTCTACCATGTTGCTAATCCAGTAATGTAATGCCTGGGCATCCACGCTTGCATTCATGGTACGCTTGGGCGGATCATGGGACAGAATTGGGTTCATGATGGCCGGAGTAAGATTTTTCCATTGCCTCTTCATATAAGATTGCTTGCTTTTTCTAGATTCTACACTATTTAATACTAGTGTGAATGGTATAAGCCAATGATGTGACCATACTACTGGGAGTGCATCATCCACTACTATGCTTTCTAATGTGGAGAAGATTAAATCCAGCGTGTGTCCAGATCTATGTGTGGGACCTTTGTTATGGAGCATCAGGTTTACAGCACTCAATGCTGCCATCAGGTGCTCTGCCGCTGTATTGCCATCCCTATCAATGTGGACATTAAAATCACCCACAACCAGGAAGTGCTCGTGCTTCAGCGCGTTCAGTGTAATCGCGTCTATAAGACGAGCTGTACTACTCTCAGCACAGTCCGGGGGGCGATAAACCACCATCCCAGCAATGGCTAGTTGGGGGTTTAGGAGAAGGCAAAAGTATAAGCATTCCATACCAGGGATTGCAACTGATACTGCGGACGATATGGAGAAGCAGTCTTTAAAAATTACTGCCACCCCACCTCTGCGTCTGCCATCCTCGCGATTCGAGATGCACATGGAAAAACCCGCCGGCACAGCTATGCTAATGGCTGTCACATTCTGCTCATTTAGCCAAGTTTCAGTTAAAAACAATACATCCCAGTCCTGGCTCTCCAAGAGCAGCCAAATGTCCGTGCTGTGTTGAGGCAATGATCTACAGTTCACAAGTCCCGCTCTGAGACCTCTAGTTACTTGGGCTGAAGCAGCCCCTGGAGTTAGCCTAGGAGGAGAGTCGGCCTTGATCCACGCAATCCCGCATTCTGAACAAGTAAGTGGGAGCGTGGCTTCCATAAGGGAGTGTGTTTTGCAAAGCCCCCTTCGATTAATGGCCAATAGATCTTGCCTCGACCAGACAGTCCTGTCGGGTTCCGATCCCGCTGGGGCAGCATGCTTGGCCTTGGCCGCAGTCCGGCCGCGGACGGGCGCAGACGGGCTGGACTTAGGCGCGACTTTGGCGCGCCATCGTCGTGCCCGCTGCGCTCGTCCGCTGCGCGGCCGGATGCACATCGCCTCTAGTAGGGGTCTGGCCCGGAAGTGATGCTAGCTGGGGAAGGAGTCGCGTCCCTCCGCTCAATCGGCACCCAAAAGCCGTGGCGGACCGGGGACTAACACCTGTAACAGCGCGGGCTCTGGTCAAGTGGGTGGCTGCTCCCCCACCCCCTCCCCCGCTGCTCACTCCGGAGCAGGGGGCCACAAGAAAAGTTATTTGGGAGATCTCCCCCTACTGTGGGCCTACACAGACACTGCACAAGTGGCCCATAGGGCCCCCTCCACACACGACATTTGCATGCTTGCCTGTCTGCCCTACTGTGCACAGTTTACCAGACTGCATTGGCCTGGGTGGGCCCTCCTGGGTTACGACGACTCTACTGATCTTTGCCTAACCCCCCACACCCTACACTGGTTGTGCACTTTGAGCGGCCTAGTGCAGAGGGGTCGAACTTGAGAACCCACATGGCTGCGCAGGGGAGATCATCCCCTTCCCCCCCTGAGTTGCGGCCTGCCCCCTGCCACAGGGACTATCAGCGATAGTTGGCACTAACTAGATTGGGCACATAGATTCACCTTGACGGCATTATGGGCAAGAATGATGCAAAGCAGCCTAAACTCAGCTTTGAGGCGCCCCGGCGTGCGGCCCGGTCGGGGCAGGACCAGCCTGCGGCCATGACAGTGAGCAAGGCCGTCGACACTGCCATGGCACAACCCACGGAGATAGAGGACATTCTAAGAGAAGTGCGCCAAGGATTTGCGACAATCGCGGACAAGGTTGACAGGCTACCCTCCCGCATGGATGCTATTGTCCACAAAATGGATATCCACGAAGAACGCATAACGGAAACAGAGAGGCGCATATCGGATTCGGACGACACGGTGGCAAGGCATACCTCGCAGCTTTCTAGAATGGATAATCTACTTCACGTCATAGCTGCCAAGAATGAGGATTTGGAAGCGAGGAGTCGGAGGAACAACATACGCATTTTAGGGATTCCGGAATCCACAAATACTGGTCGCATGGAGGAGTATGTTGAGAGGCTTCTGCTGGCCACGGTGGGGACAGAGGCTTTCTCCTCCCAATTCATTGTGGAGCGGGCACATAGGTCGTTGGGACCTAGACCCAAGCCTGGTGCAACCCCAAGGCCTATAATTGCCAGGCTGCTGAATTACAGGGACCGAGATGTTGCGCTGAGGGCAGCCCGTGGCAAGCAGATACTATCTTATGAGGGTAACTCCTTTACGTTGTTCCCAGACTTCACCCCAATAGTACAGGAGGAACGGCGGAAATTTCTAGACGTCAAAGCAAAACTGCGAAAAGCTCAAATTGACTGCCCTCCTGTACCCGGCACGGCTGAGAGTGACCCACCAGGGTCGCCAACATTTCTTCACCAAGCCGCAGCAGGTGGACGATTTTCTCAAGCATCTTCGACACACGGCCCAATCGACGGAGGGAGACGATGGAGAACGACAATCGCCCATGGAGGAAGCAGGGGCAATAGAACAGTAAGATACCCTACACAATGTAGGGCTTCACACATGCACCGTTCACGTTTTTACGGTAAATTCAAAATGGTATTGTGACTGTTTGAACTGTGTACTATTAAAGACGGGGTCCCCTCTGGACTGCTGGTGAACGCTTCGCTGGGCCCCCCAATTACTCATAGGAGTTGCAGTGTGTCTCAACACGGGCTCAGAGTGTATGGGGAGGTTCGTGTTGCCGCCTAGATGACCTTCACAGGGTGTTCCCCTTTCCATGCCTGGCCTCATGAGCAGGCGGGATCTTTTCTTTGTGTTGACTTGAAGGGATGGGTAGGGAGGGGTGGGATAGTTCATTATGCTGGCGAGTTGGAATGCTTCAGTGGGAGGGGGGAGGGATGAGGGGTAAGCAGAAGCCAAAAGTAACTAGTTTCGGTTTCACTGTTAGGTTCATGGTGGGTACACACAGCGTACGGCTACTGAATTGTGGTATAAAGTTGAAGGATCAACATGCACTGTATGCGCAGAGAATTCTAGAATGTGATTATTTTGTTGCATTGGGGAGGCATACTCCGGGAGGTCTTCTTTTTCTTTTCTTTTTGCATGTCACATGGCGACTGATAATGCGACAAAACTGAACATTGTCACATGGAATGTGAGAGGGCTGGGAGATCCTCATAAGAAGCGTCAAGTGCTGGCATATTTGGATAGACATAATACGCATATAGCTATGCTGCAGGAAACTCATTTTTCTCCCCAGCGGGCTGCTGCATTCGCCTCGAAATGGGCTCTACACAAGGTTTTCTCCTCGTACTCCAACTATGCTAGGGGCATGGCCATATTGATTAAAAAACAGGTACCTTTCCATATGGTGGGATCGTCCAGTGATGATCAGGGTAGTAAATACTGCATGATGTGGGGAAGATTGGGTGCTGACTCGGTCACACTGGTGTGTTGCTACGGGCCTAATGTCAATCACCCAGAGTTTTTTTTTCGTTTATGGGAAGCTATGAGAATTGTCGGGTCAAACCACATTACATGGTATGGGGATTTCAATGTCACATACGCGCCCACCTGGGACAGATCTCCCCCTGCCCCGCGACACCACACAAAAGCGAGTAGCTTACTCAGGGATATCGTCTCAGATCACCAATTGCTGGACGCAAGGCGACATTTACACCCCTCGTTGAAGGAGGGCACATATTTTACAGCATATGCAGAAACTTGGGCGAAACTTGACTATTGCTTTGTCACTAGAGGGCTCGGACCGGCCATCTATGTGGTACAGCACTTGGCCCAGACATATTTAGATCACTCCCCTGTTAAGCTAACGCTTTCCTTGGCAGACCTCGGCCCTCCACGCAGCGCCTGGCGAATGAATCCCCGCATGCTGATGGACGCAGTCTTCCAGGAAGAACTGCGAGAGGAGATACTTGATTTTTTTGCACGCAACAAGGACTCAGTACGAAGTGTAGAAACCGTATGGGAAGCCTTCAATGTAACACTGAGAGGATTCTGTATCTCTAAGGGCACAGGGGTACTTCAGGATATACTCAATACGCTCCATAGATTAGAGCGCGAACTGCAGACACTCGAACATGCACTGCATCACGCACCTGACACAGACACAAGGGAAACAATCAGGTCAAAGCTCACAGAATACACCGAGGAGGGGCTCAGGGAAACCAACTTCCGGGGGAAACACTGGCATGCTCGTCGATACAGTGAGGGAGAACGGCCCGGGAAAACTCTAGCGGACGTAGTCCGCAGACTACGCTACTCCAGCTATATTGTAGAGCTAGAAAGGTTGGACGGTACACGCTGTTGCGATGCGGGCAGTATATTGGGCGAGTTAACACAGCATTATGAAACACTGTATACCACTTCAGGTCCATCGAATATAAACTTCGATGACTTTCTGGGTGATATAGCTCTTGGCTGGTTGAGTGATGTGGATCGCAAATTCCTATGTGCCCCATTCGAATTAGATGAGGTCCGAGAAGCCATAATGGGGATGCAGTCTGGGAAGGCGACAGGCGTGGGCGGTATCCCCACAGAATTCTACAAGACGTATATTGATATCATGGCCCCGGTCCTTCGCGCAGTCTACGAAGAGTCACTGAAGTAGGAACACTCCCCCCATCTATGCGTGAAGCATTAATAATATCCCTGCTTAAACAAGAAAAGCTGGCTCACCAGTGCGGGTCGTACGGACCGCTTTCCTTGATCAATTTTGATGCTAAAATCTTAGCGAAACTCATAGCCACACGACTTAACCTGTTACTTGAACTCCTCATCCCGGGAGGGCCACCTCGCATAACCTGAGAACCCTACTCACATTACTGAATAATGTCGCCCCGGAATTGCCTATGGCTGCGATATTTTTAGACACCACTAAGGCTTTTGATTCTATTGAATGGCACTACATATTCGCAGTAATGAGCCGGATGGGTTACCACCGCTTTTTTTATCATGGATCTGTCTCCTGTATCATAAACCGGAAGCCAAGGTGCTAATCAACGGCCAGGTATCCCCAGCGTTCTCGATTACCTGAGGGACACGCCAGGGGTGTCCTTTGTCCCCTTTGCTCTTTGCTCTGGCTACGTAACCTCTTGCAGCGCGTTTCCGACAACATCACAACGCTATGGCTCTACAATGTAACATGAGACCCATATTAATCTCATTGTATGCAGATGACATCACTTTGTATGTGAGAGACCAACAGCACAATCTAAACATGCTCCTGCAGGAATTCATTGTTTTTGGGCAATTATCTGGTGTCAAGATCAATTGGGGAAAGTCGTGCCTCTTCCCTATCACTGACTCGGTGCTGCGCTTCCCCCTAGACTACCCGCTGGAGTGGTGTGAGGATGAGCTCCGATATTTGGGTATTCGGATCAGTAGAAATAAGGAAGAACTCATGAGACTCAATTATGGAGTGGCCATCACTCGCATAACAGAGAAGGTTGATCGCTGGGTGAAGCTCCCACTGTCTATGGCAGGAAGGGCATCACTGATTAAAATGGTGATCCTACCCCAGTTATTATATCTTTTCTTGAATATTCCTTTCTTTCCGGGGCGACAATTTTTCAAGATGCTCAGATCTGAGATGATTTGGTTGATATGGAGGGGCAAGCAAGCTAGACTACAGTGGGCTATACTAACCAGACCTTACTCGACCGGTGGCTTTGATGTGCCGGATTTCGAACAATATTACGTCAGCGCTCAGGCACACTACTTATATTTTTGGATCCATCAACCTAAATATATGCCGCAGCTGGCGGCGGAGCATTGGTTAGCACACCCTATACCGATAGAGGGTGCTATATATACACCAGTGCCGACCATGGAACACACTCAGACTACTGTAAATGCCATGATCACGGCCTGGCAGCAGATTGAGAGCAGATGTGAAATCCCAATACCCTACTCGCCACTTTTGCCACTAGTATATCATCCCAATATGCCCCTTCTACAAGAAACACCCTTTCATAAACTACGAGACCGCCTTTCCCTAAAAACATGGGGGGATCTGTACAAGTATGGGACGTTCGGGGAGGCGGCTGACATGTTTCTGGAGATGCAGGGCAACCCAATGGATCTGTTCCTATACCTCCGACTACGGAAGGGTGTCAGATCCTTACACGCAGACTTCCCATGCGAGCCCCAGACTCTTCCGCCACTACAGACACTCCTCCTACAGCCCACGCCTAGGTGACTAGTATCTTTGCTTTATCGCACGACGCGAGCTCAACACAATACCTAGTCACACCATCACACTCTAAATGGGAGGAGGACTTGGGACAACCCATAACGGAGGAGCAATGGGACTACTGCTGCTCACAAACGGAACGAATCTCGGCAAGTAGCAGGTTGAGGATAATCCACTATAAATATCTTCACAGACTATACCACACTCCGGTTAGGATGCACAAGCGTCAACTCAGAGAGACTGATAGATGTGATAGATGCAAAGCACCACAAGCTGATTTTTTGCACCTGGACTGGAACTGTCCGTCAATACACGACTACTGGGGCAAGGTCTTTACAGCATTGAATCACATGACCAATGTGAGTATAGAAGCTTCCCCACTGGTGGCCTTGCTGAGCTATGTGAAGCTAGTCCCACTGGCATGCCGTCGTTATACGGCACTGGCACTATTGATGGCTAAAAGACGAATAGCTTGCAGGTGGAGCAGAGGGAGAACCCCTAAGTTCAAAGAATGGCTTAATGATATGATATTATGCCAGGAACAATCTGCACTGTATACTGAACTCGTGCCCATTACATCTAGGCCCAGGGATATATGGGCGCCCTTACTATCTTACGTACAGGACGAAGCCAGAGAGGTGAACTGTAATACTACCCATAAGTGCACTGTTTGAAGTCTGTTATGTTTCCCTCTACCCGGGGACTGGAGGCCCAAAATGATGCACTATTGATAGATAATGTGATGTGAATTGTTTGCACTACATGAAGTACCTATGCACATGCACAGTTTTCTTGAAAGACGATTATGTTAATGAGTGATATGATATGTTTTTTTTTGGGTTTCTTTGCCCGATACTGTCGCTTTGACTTGTGGCACGACACTGATATCATGCTCGGTGTGCTATTCATTATTACACGGCCGGCCCGATGCTTTTGTAGGTGGCTTGCTGTGATAATTTCATTGTATGCCGTCCTCAGTGTGAAACCCATCTGCATAAATGATACAAATGCTGCCGGCCAAACACTGGTTGTAGGCACGATGCTGTGTAACCGATTGACCTACCAATAAAGGTTTTTGAAACTTAAATTCTTTTTTTTTAAAAAGTACGCCCGGGAATGCATCAAAATTGTATGCCTTCCCGACAGTAGCACAACAGGAGAAATATCTTTGTTGTACATCTGTCTATTGCTTTTTTGAATATAGAAAAAAAAAACAATGCAAAACAAAACAACACACAAAAAAAATACAAAAACATACAAATGAACACTGTCCCAACAAACCAGGCAGGTGGGAAGCAGCATAGTAGTAATAAACAGGGAGATAACCCCATCACAATAACTACTGGAGAACAAATAGGTTGAAAACATAGTTGCACATACACCAGGAGATGGGTTCCGCATCCCGGGAGTCAAGCCTCACTGCCCCACCCCAGGCTCGCACATGCTATTCTCACTGTCACAATCCACAAGCCCCCCGGCCAAGCACGCCATTCAGCCCCACCATTCAGACAACGCACAATCGTATCATGTTGATGCCACCCACAGCCTCTCCACAGGGGCAGCGGAATGGCAGCTGTAACGGGTTTAGTGTCAGAGCATACTGACACAGCAGGTGCTTGAGGAGACATGGGAGATAACATATGTGTCCCTGATTCTTCCATGACTATCCAAATGCGGACAAGTCACCAGAATCGCATCCCAGGAGGGTAGGATGGGTACTTGCTGCAGTCCCTGAGCTTCTTCTATGTGCAGTTCTTACCTCTCTCAATCCATTCACTTCCCTGCCCCAGCCGCACAAATCACAGCCAAAAGCAGACTTCCAACACAACGGTTACTGCCTCCTGGCTAGTAGTTGGGCCAAGTGTGTGAACCAATCCATCATCCATTACCTATCTGTGGCCCGCTGTATTACAAGTATGACCAAAGCCCATTATCAACTACCAGGCAGAATACAAGAGCAATGGGCCCAGGTTCGCCTCCCACCAGCGGCATAGTGGCAGAAGATCTGGTTGAGCCACTTGCAACAATACGCGGTACAATCAATTAACCGTCTTTGTCATTCCTGAAATAGGAAGAAGATAATGGAGACATTCATGTTCAATGGCTTCCAATGAACCCATCTTCCACCAGTCACGAACTCAACCCACCATGGCACCATGCAGCAAGAAATCTCCCTCCAGGAGGTCATAGACCTCGCTGAGATCCAGGAAGGAAGTCAATTCACCACCAGTAGAAAGATCCCCCATAATTTGCACACCAGCGCTGGGTCATATTTCCAGACCAGCCCATCCTCCAGGGAGTGGCCAGAACTGACCCATCATAAGTTTGCACGAGTATGGAGTTCTAGTAGGGGTTCTCTGCAGGGCCCTCACCTATACATGCCACGCCACACATATAAAAATGTTCTCTCCTCAAGTCCCTGAAGCCGACGTGGGGCGCAATAGGATATGAGTCAAGAGTGGCTTGTCCATGAGGGATTGTCACGTCCCAATGTGCCGACCTCCATTGAGCAACCCACTGCAGTTCGGCAGCCAGGTAGTATAACAAAGTCTGGTGCAGCCAAGCCCACCTCCTCTACTGGCAACTGCAGCTTCCGGAGAGCCACCCTGCTTCTAGGAGTCCCCAATACAACATCATAAGTAGGCTATCCAACTTCCGGAAAAAGTTCCTAGGGTAATCAACGGCATAATAGTCGCCGCAATAGAATCATTTTAAATACGTTGATACACCCAGGATCCTAAATCGGCTCGGTGTTCCAAAAAGATATTGAGCTCCTTGCAAACGACAAGCCCCTGGTGAAGTTACTCTCATGGAGCAGCTCCAGAGATCTGTAGACATCCACCCCAGATACCAAATAGTGGCACCCTCCCAGAGCAGCTCCAGGATGGCAGTGGAGCACTGGATATTCTCTGTGTCCTGTTGGACGGGAATGGTGCAAGTCGTGCACCAGTTCACCTCAAGTCTAGACAATCTCCTCAAGTCCAACAAGGCCGTCACTGCACCCTCCAAATCAGTAGCGGCAACATGCACATAAAGAAGCAAGTCATCTGTGTACAGGGAGATATACACTTGTTCCCCCGACATCTGTAGGCCCTCGTAATGTCTTCCCTACTGCACCGTTAAAGCAAGTGGCTCCAGCGTAACCGTGAACAACAGTAGGGACAGTGAGCAGCCCTGCTGGGTGCGGTGTTCCACAGCGCATGCCTCAGTAATCACTGGGCCTGTCCGTACCCTTGCCCATGGCAGCGAGTACAGGAGCTTGGCCCATTTAGCGAAGGGCACTCCAAATCCCATCCCCAGAAGCACAGTGTACATATAATCTGATTGTAGGGTATCAAACGCCTTATGTATATATACAGAGGAATATGCGATGATAAAATGCATGCAATACATCGCAAGCCATTACAAGGCAAGTCGGTACAACGACTTGCTGTAGGGGGTGCTGGATGTTGGAATAGTATATTAGTATATATATATAAGTTATACAGTATATTTATATATGTTATTTTAAATAGTATAAATTACTATTCCAACTCCAGTCTGTGCAACAGTAGATTTTAAATCCAACACCTTCTGCCCCCTACAGCAAGTTGGGTTAACAACGTGCGTTTTAATGGCATGCGATTTATCGCTCGCACTGTAAAGGATGTCTCCCATATGGAGAGGGCCAGGGCATCAGGTGGCAATGATTCTCCGGCATCTTATACATGTATAATTTGTCGGATATTCATCAGTGTGCTACGGGTGGGGATAAAGCCTGTCTGATCAGGGTGCACAAGTTTAGTTTGGTTATGTGTGGAAGCATTCTACTGGCCAGTATTTTACTTTTATAATCTGTATTGAGCTTGATAATGGTCGATGGGAATCCACCAGTAAAGAGTCTTTACCTTTCTTTGGCGGTTATACTATTTCCGCCTTACACAAGGATGGAGAAAGTATGCTATTGTGCCTCATTACTGTCACCAGCCATGGGTCAAATACCACCAAGTAAGTAGAGCAGAATTCTATAAGTAGGCCACCAGTTCCAGGCCCTTTGCCCTTTCTCATCACTTTGCAGCTCCCTGGACCATCTCCACTGTAACTTCTGCCCCCAGCTGCTCAGCCAGCCCGGGTCAAGAATGGTGGAGCATGTCCGACTCACGGATGTCTATACCTGCTGCACATAGCGCATGATAAAAACGCAGGAAGCGTACCTTAATATTGTCCTGCGCAAACTCATGCCGGTCACCAGTCTCCTAGATCTGAAGAGTGCTATGACCCCAGACTCCTGGTAGAGTAGCCAGGTTAACATATGCCACACTTTATCTCTGTCAGCACGGGTCCTCACCATGTACACCCTGTAATCAAACTGGCGCAACCACTCCTCCAAAGCAAACAGTTTTTCATGCTTGGTGAACAGTCACTCTCTGCCACCCAGCATGCCATCCAACCCTGCACTAAGCCCTTCTAATAACACCTCCTGTTGATTTTTGTCATAATGCAATTGGGCACGCACCCCCACCTTATTTGCTAAACAGTGACCCCCCTCATGACCATCTTAAACCCCTTCCATTCAACCCCCTACTGAGGTTGCAGAGCCCTGGTTCTTAGATCAATAAGCAGTGATTTTCTCTAGCAGTGAGACCCAAAAAAGTTGGCCTACCAAATACTACTGATCTAACATCCAGGAGATAATGCAAGTCTGATGTGCAGACCACTGGAATGTACACCTCAGTGGACAGTGATATGAATAAGTCTGTACAAAACATTCAGCATCTAACACCCTCTCACACGCCTTGGTGCAGCCAAGCACCTTATCTAGTTGCACTTCTAAGTCATGCACACTAGAGTGGAAAGAATAAACCCTAACTGTCGCCTTTCTCACTCTCCAACAGTCTGACTTCCCAGCTACAGAAGGCAGCTGCCATTTTTAGTCACATGCGCCGAGTGCAGGGGTATGGAACCTATTCATGCAAGTGTCAGCCACGCAGTTAAAATCTCAACCTACTATTTGGGTATAGGGAAGCATGGAAGGAGGAGGGATGCAAGGCTGTCCAGGAAGAGTTCTGGGCACTAAACAGCACCACCTCCCTACCATTCAACCACGCTAGCACAAGCACAAACCTACCCTCAAGTAAGAAAAGTGCTTGTGTAGTGCATCAAAGAAAAACAATGCAACAGTTGTACATAAATCTTCTAGTTTTCCAATATGCCTGATCAATATCTACAACTCTGTGGTTCACATTAGATGGGTTGAGTGTATCAGTCTTTCAATTGCAGAATATATTGTAGAGGCTGCATATAAGATCATGAATAGGTTTACCGTCTTGAGAAGTGTGTTCTTTCTTTACATCAAAGTGGGTCTTCATCAGGACTAATTATTGACACACCTGGCACTGTAGCGGGATATAAGTGAAGTCGCCCATTTGTATAAGTGGACAATTCTTTACTTCATCTGAAATAACAGCATGAAGAGCTCATTTGTAACCCAAGTCCAACAAGGATGGTATGTTAACATACTACATCACCATTCCACATCATATCGCTTGTTAGGAATGGCTGCTTCCACTGAATAAGAACTTGAATGGAAACCAGGAGGTAATGTATTGAAATAACACACAATACCTGTTAGACTTGGAGAAATTTTTCCTAGTGAGACAAGTCCACTTATATCCCCACAACACGTCCATAATTAGCCCTGAAGAAGACCCACTATGATGTACAGAAAGAACACGCTTCTTATGAGGATTGAAACGGCAACAATCTCATATCCAGCCTATACTAATGTAATCCGGGTCATGGACATTTGAAAAACTGATACACTTAGCACATCTATGATGAGCCACAGATTTGTACATATTGGAAAGTCATATAGGAAAACACAGGATTTATGTACTGGTGTTACATGATTTTCCTTTTGATGCACTGCACAAGCACTTTTTTCACTGACCACCTATGGAGCACCTATTTATTTGACTCAATCAATTGTTTGACTCATGTCATTATTTGGTACTTGGGATTTATATGCATTCTGTGCTCATTAAAGTCATTTCAATTTTCGCATTTGGAACTGTTCAGAACTCCATGTTTTTACTCATCCCAAAGGAGAAATTGAGTTGTGAAGTTGAATTTGGTACAGACTAAATAATTCTTGGTTCATCCGATAGAACCAATTTTGTTTGTATAGCAGTAGTTTTTTTGCAGCAGCTGAGATCAGGGCAGTCATTTAAACCTCATGGATGTTTAGGTTAGACTTGACAGTGCAACTGCCACCTGACCTTTTAACCCACATCAATATTATTCTACAGTTCTTTGCTTCCAGGCAAGTACATATTCATTCCCATGCTATGCTATCTATGTGTAATGCTTCACATTTACCGTACAATATTCCTTTAAAGCCAGTCCTTTTGGCATTGCCAATGCTTGTTACAAATTACTTGGTAATAGCACCACTTGTTATTTGTTACTACATACGCTTGATGAGGGATGCTGATGTCTTCCACTGCAATGCATATTAACCATGTCTACATTTGCTGATATAGTAACTAGGAATTACAACCTACTTGCAAAGAGGTCCAAGTTCTCTTATAGTGGTGATTTACCTAGTGTACATTTAATTAAAGCAGTCTCTTAACTGTTTCACAACATGATGCTTGACTTTTATCTGCACATGAAGTAATGCCTAACAATCTCTCCACAAGTAAATATTTTCCATTTCTTGTACACACGACAGGATTCCATGCATTCTACATATGCAGGCATATTAACGGTGCCACCTTGATGGTTCTATGCAAGGAGCCTATTGCATGTGAAAGACACAATCATGTCCATACTTCCAGAAGTGGAGGTCTCTGAAACATCTAAATGGAGGTACCCTTCAAGCAAACACAAAGAGATGATGGACGGAGGGCTGAAACTTTTCAGAAACTCATCCCCTTCACACATCTGGGTTGAATCCATCATCGTTCTTTAGCTCACTATCAGCAGTTAGCGACAGCTTGTAAATAAGGCGATTAAAATATTGCCGCTTTAGCAGCAAAAAGTGCCCCTAAAGCGGCGATATGGCCCTTGCTAATATACCCCTATGTGTTATATGTCAAGTCCATGCAGTTTTGACTGGTGCTTTTAGTCAAATGTCACTGAACTATCCATCTTTTGTCACAACATTATAGTGAACATCATTGTGGGACTTTCCTAACTTCCCCTGCAAAATGACATTTAAGTTATATTTAGTTGTCCCCATTGTTGCATCCCTAAAATGTTTAGCACTAATTTCCCAAATAATCCTTGATGCATATGCTCCAAGCTCTCTGTAATGTTATTTTAAATTAATAGTGACTTAAATTAAAATGAAATTTACAAAGTTGGGTGGAATTCAGAAGCTCCCCACTTTATAAAACAGATTAAGTTTCCTAACTTTACTTGAGATACGATTTATCCCTTCGGACCTTCCAGGTGTGATGATTCCCAGGTAGGGCATCCTCCAGCAAAATAAATGTCGAGTATGGTGTCTCGTCATTCATCACCTCAGGTAAGAGATGTGGGAGTGAAGGCTCTGAGCCGAGGCCTACTTATGTTTTTGAAAAAAGAACTTCATAAGCTTTGCATTTCACAGAGTTCGAACAGCTTAGAAAATACTCATGGTTGCCAATCAGCTGACTTTACAACTTTGCGCCCCTCTACTTTAAATTCCATCTAATTGATAGGATTTAAAGCTGAATTGCAGAAACTTGATTGAGTGTCCTTTAATATGTACCTCCAAAACAATCCACATACTCCTTCACATAGAATCACTGAGTGTGGACCTTGAGTAGCGAAACCAGAATATCAATGGTACAGGATATTGAGGACAGAATATCGAATCGAAAATATTGACAGGTAGTAAGTATAGCTTTTCTATACCTTAGTCCACACTAAATGTACGTATGAGATATATATCTTCAAGATACCGAGATGTGGAGTTAGAAATAGCAAATCTATTCTTTCCTATATGCAATTACCTTTCAATATTCTATCATTGATACTCCTGTAACATGATATTCTGGGGGTCAATATTTAGTAGTACAACAACAAAAAAACACCAAAAGCATTGAATTTTAACATCTTGCACAGTGTACGTTTTTTCCTACAAGTATTTGGGAATGAATGCACCTATAGCACACAGCTTTATTGTTTGTTCATAGCTGAGAGCCATGCCCCCTAGAAATACACTGCTGGCCTGGATTTGAGACTTGCTATTACCAGCTAAAGAAAGTGCAGTCATAGAAAACAACTATTATTCTCCTACCTAGAAACAGGCTGTGGGCAGCAGAGGAGGGAGGGGGCAGGACAGACGGGAGGGGTTCGGGAGTGAAGTGCCTCTGACATGACTTTGACCCACAGCATAGATAAAAGGAAATTACAGAAAAGCAAAAAATGTTTTTTTGGGAAGCAGGTGATTAATGATTGAATTAAATATACTTGAACTGCTCTGGACTCAAACACAAGGAGAAGCTCTGAATTCTGTAACTATTTTAACTCTTTCTATCCTTATATGCAATGGTGTAACAAAACCTTGGCCCCCCCCCTAAAACTTACTATGATGCCTCCCCCCACCCCCGTATATCCCAACCAGTCTTGGCCTTCGTAGCTTATTTCCGTAAAGCCTTACAAGGCCAGGTTTAACTGGAGAAAAAGTGGCAGTAATTACACGGATGTACGTTATTCCCCATCTGTGGGAAAAGCTCAGGTGCTATTTACTGCACTTGATAAATACCAAACCCTGAGTTGTTGGACTATATCAGGTGCAATAATACTGAGTACACTCATCATCAGTGTCTAAGGGCCAGATGTAGCTCACCAAGGGCCCGATGTAGGTACCAAATACCGGTCGGAAACGGCCGATTTCGTCCGTTTCCGACCGGTATTTTGCCTACTGAGATGTAGGGGACCTTTTTTTGTCCGATTCGGTATTTTAACAATTCGGTAAAATTACCGATTCGGAAAAAATACCGAATCGGTAAGTTTACCGATTTTTAAAATTCGGAATGTAGGTGGGACTACTTTCAGTCCCACAGGCCCTTCAGGTTCGGTATTTTAACACCCAATGCAATTGGGTGTTAAAATACCGAATCCAGGTGTGCATGCACATGTGTGCATGCACACCTATGCCATGTGACAGACAGACATGCCCTTAGGGCATGTCTGTGTGCCACATGGCACACAAGCCAGTATTGGGGGTGCTAGAGTGTGTCAAAGTGACACCCCCTGCACCCTTGCAGAAATCGGTAATTACCGAATCGGTAAATACCGATTCGGTAATGCCCATTGATTCCTATGGGCTTCAATGCCCATAGGAATCAATGGGCATTACCGATTCGGTATTTACCGAATCGGTAAATACCGATTCCTTCCGATTCGGTAATTTTTAAAATAATATTACCTACATCTGCCCTTCTCTTTTTTACCACTTCTTAAATACCGATTCGGTATGAATCGGTATTTATGAAGTGGTAAATAAGATTTACCTACATCGGGCCCCAAATACCGGGCGGTAACGGCCGATTTCGGACGTTACCGGCCGGTATTTGGTTTGTGACATGTAGGGGGCCTGAAATGTACGGATTCGGTAAATTTACCGATTTGGTAAAATACTGAATCGGTACATTTACCGAATCGGTAAATCTGGATGTAGGTGGCACTCAAAACAGTGCCACAGGCCCTTTAGAATTCGTTATTTACCATCAAATACTATTTGATGGTAAATAACGAATTCCTGTGTACATGCACATCTGTGCATGTACACCTGTGCCCTTAGGGCATGTATGTGTGCCACATGGCACACAAGCCTGAATCAGGGGTGCAACAGGGTGTCAAAGTGACACCCTGTCCCCCTTGTCCATTCGGTAATTTTACCGAATCGGTATTTACCGATTCGGTATTTGCCATTTGGTTATGGGCCTCAAGGCCCATAGGAATCAATGGCAATTATTCGGTAATTACCGAATATTGACGAATCGTTAATTTATTCGGTAAATATACCTACATAGCATTTACCGATTTGTAAATACCGAATCGGTAAAATTCGGTATTTACCAATCGGTAAATACTAATTACCTACATCGGGACCGAAGTGCTGTATTTCCCTTTCACTTCCTCCTCTTTCACTTCTTCTCTTGCTGCTGTTTTCCCTCGTCTCTTTAGAGCCTCTCTCTCGCATGCTCTGTCACTCTGTTAGTTGATTGCTATTCAACTTTGTTTTTATAACTTGCATGTCTCTCTCTCCCTATCTGGCGATCTCTTCTCTCTCTGGGTCTCTTTTCTCTCTCCTCACAATCAGCTAATTTTCTCTCCTATTTATAATGTCTCTCTCTCTCTATCTTAAAAAATAAACAAACAGTGCCACCATGTGGCAGCTGTCATAAATGCCGGTGCTGACAACTAAGTGCTGGTTCTAAGCACCGGAAATCACCGGCTCAATTTAAGCAGTGACCTAGGGCCAGATGTAGGAGCCCTTATACCGGTCGGAAACGGCTGATTTTGGCCGTTTCCGACCGGTATTAGGGTTTACAGATGTAGGGCATGCATTTACAGAATCTGTATTTTACCGATTCTGTATTTACCGATTCAGTAAAATTACTGAATCGGTAAATACAGACTCGGTAAAATACCGATTCTGTAAATGCAATACCGATTCTGTATTTACCGATTCAGTAAAATTACTGAATCGGTAAATACAGACTCGGTAAAATACCGATTCTGTAAATGCAGATGTAGCTGGCACATGTCAGAGTGCCACAGGGCTTTAAGAATCGGTATTTTACCACCCAATCCAATTGGGTGGTAAAATACCGATTCCAGGTGTGCATGCACATCTGTGCATGCAGACCTGTGCCATGTGACACACAGACATGCCCATAGGGCATGTATGTGTGCCACATGGCACACAAGCCTGTAATTGGGGTGCCAGAGGGTGTCAAAGTGACACCCCCTGCACCCTTGCAAGAATAGGTAATTACTGAATAGGCAAATACCGATTCGGTATTCCACATTGATTCCAATGGGCTTCAAGGCCCATAGGAATCAATGGGGGATACTGATTCGGTATTTACAGAATCAGTAAATACCGAGGGCCCGATGTAGGTCACCAAATACCGGTCGGTAACGGCCGAATTCGGCCGTTACCGACCGGTATTTGGTGATTGAGATGTAGGGGGCTTTAAATTACAGAATCGGTAAATTTACCGAATAGGTAAATTTACCGATTGTGTAAAATACATAATTGGTAATTTTACCGATTCGGTAAATCCCAGATGTACTGTTTACAGTGCTACAGGCCTTCAGAATTCGGTATTTTACCACCCAATATAATTGGGTGGTAAAATACCGAATTCAGGTGTACATGCACATCTGTGCATGTACACCTGTGCCATGTGACACACAGACATGCCCTTAGGGCATGTATGTGTGCCACATGGCACACAAGCCCGTACTTGGGGTGCTAGAGGGTGTCAAAGTGACACCCCCTGCACACTTGCAGGATTCGGTATTTACCGATTCGGTAAATACCGAATCAGTATTTCCCCTTGATTCCTATGGGCTTCAAGGCCCATAGGAATCAATGGGCAATACCGATTTGGTATTTACCGAATCGGTAAATACCGAATCCTACCGAATCGGTAATTCTAATATTAGAATTACCTACATCTGCCCCCTTCCTATTTACCTACTCTTAAATACCGAATCGGTATGATTCGGTATTTAAGAGTCGGTAAATAGGAATTACCTACATCGGGCCCCGAATCTTACAGATTCGGTATTTACCGAATCAGAATTACCTACATTTCCCCCCCTCTAATTTACCACTTCTTAAATACCGAATCGGTATGATTCGGTATTTTAGAAGTGGTAAATTAGATTTACCTACATCGGGCCCTTAGCTCTTTAAAGTTTGTGTCTCTTTTGCTTTGTCTAGACTCTATGAGGACTCTCTCCTCGTCATGTTTCTTTCCCTGATGGTTAATTCCCGATGTCCCTTAGTGTTCCTCTGCTCTTACCCTTCCTGTGGGAAATGACAAATAGTCACATGAGGCCTTTACTCTGGGATTTTTTATATTGCAACCATGAATACATTAATGTTATAACAGTGTTACTGTCAGCAAACTGCCAAGTACATCTCACAGACCAGGCTTTCGACAGGAAGCAGCTGTGGGTTTGTCTTTGTTTTGCCAGATCATGCTGGCATGCTCTGGGTGCTTGAAGGGCCCCCTCCAGTTCCGCCCCCTTCCTCCCCCCTCCTGTTCATAGATTGGCGATTATGTATGTGCATAGGAGTAGTTTTTTATAGGGCAAATCCAGGTTAGGAGTAACTGAGCCTAAGAACAAACACATAAGAAACATTCCATAATGTTTACAGTGAGACCGGGGAAAGGGGAGGACCCAGCAAATGAGATGAACTTTTCTAAGCTGCAGGAGGGCCAGAGCTGTTCTAATGTTGATGAGGATGTTATTCCACATTCCCAAGAGTTACTAAAAAAAATAATGTTGCTGCCTCTTGAATGGATCCTATCTCAGGTCTTGTATAAAGCAACCCGGAAGCCCCTGTGGATATAAATTCTCAGCCTTTTTCTTCCACCAACTCCAAAGTGTAGTAACTTAATGAATAGCTCTGTGTATAAACTGCAGTGTGAATCTCACAAGGAGCGACTCAGCCATTCATCATTCAGAATTTGATTAAAAAAAGTGACATCGAGTTGGATTGCAGTAGGGTTTACAGTTCAGGCTACAGTAAGCATTTCAGCTTGAGGGTTGAACTGTCTCCACCTGGCTGGTATTGTAATGAACTCTTTGTTGAGCCCAGTCACGCGGACCATTAAGCGATAATGACGCCAGCCTACATCTATTTTAAAAGGGGGCAAGTGGATCCACTTTTATAATCTGGGGAAAAATTGGAGGGCATATACGTTCAAGTGTCAGAGGCAGACTGACCACAGCTGTGGAATTAAGACTCATTCCATGTATATCTTGATATAAACGAAGACTTTTTGATAGTGGTCTCACGCTCTGTGGATAAGAGAAGAATTACATATATTTTTTCTAAAAGCAATTTAGGACATGTTAGGGATTGTAAAAAGAGCACAACACTAGGCATGGGCGGATTTTGCGGATTCGCAATCCGCGAATTTGCGGATTTGCGAATTTGCGGATTGCGAACATCCGCAAAATCCCCAAATTCTCGCTGATTTTTTTTTTTTGTGTTCGCAGGAGTTTCTGCAAGTTCGCGAGGGTTTTGTACAATTTCGCAAATTGCGAACTTACTTGTCGGGTCGCCAGTTTTGCGAACTTGTTGTTTCTACGTGCCCAGCCTGTTTGCAAGCCTTTCTTCATCACTGCCACCCTCTGTCACCACTGGCACTCTCTTTGTTCACCCATGCCACCCTCTGGCTCACCCATGTCACCCTCTGTGTCATCACAGCACCCTCTGGTTCACCAGTGTACATTATTGGGGCAAAGCAAAGCACTGCCATCCTCTGTCAACACTGGCACTCTGGTTCACCTATGCCACCCTCTGGCTGGCACACCATGCCACCCTCGGTGTCATCACAGCACCCTTTGGTTGACCAGTGAGTGTACATTATTGTGGCAAAGCAAAGCACACCTGCTAAGTGCTTTAAGTTTTGCTAAATTAAATTACAACAACACCTGCCCTGCCCCAACTGACATTAATGAAGGCTGGCACCTGCTTGTCTGCTCCCTTTACTTTGTGTTGCAATGTAATTTTTTTTTAACAGGATCTTTGTTGGCAATGGCATACTTGTAACTATTCTGTGACTGTCAGAGCAGGGTCACACAATAGTTGCAAGTAGGCAACCGAATTCTGGAGGGCCCCCTCAGGAAACACTACAGGGAATCGTTACAAATCATGAGGTTGACATTTTGCACCTGCTCATTGCTTTTGCTTTTGTAAAAATCGTTTTTTGGTCATTTCGCGCTATTCACGAGGCGCGGCGTTGTGCGAAACCGACCGCGGAAGCCGCCAATTTGTGCGAATGAGCTTTATATTTTTTGCGGCGTTATTTCGCGATGTTTTTTGCAGTATTCGCGAGCCGCTTGCAGCGCAACACGGTCGAGTACGGGCGCGGCCATTTTGTTTGCGTGACGTATTTCCGTTTCCGCCCTCTATGTATAATTTCGCGAAGTAAGCGCATTGCGAGTACAAGTTCGCGCGAGATCGCGAGGAAAATCGCGTGCGAACTTACTTTCGCGCTCGTGAACGGGCGGCCATCTTGTTTTTCATTCATTTCCTGTGTCTGGGCATGGTGTTTATCCTCTTGCTATCTTTGCCATCCTTTGCTTGTTTTGAGTTTTTTTTCGAACAATTTTGCTTCTTATCTATCGCTCTCTTTTCCTAGCTGTATATTTTTGTCTTTTCTGCTATTTTTGTTTACTTTTAAACTACTTTTTTAAACTCTTTTCTTTTCTTCTTCCCTATCCTATTCCTTCTTAATTTTCTACTTCCTACCTTACCTGCCCAGACCATGGTGAAGCCAGGCGCCGTGAAGCTGCCCAGGCACTTGAGGGCCGCAGCGGCGGCGGGGAGGAGGAGTCCTGGACCCCGTGCCAGGACAGCATGCGGGCGATTGAGGGGGGAGCAGGTGACGCGTCGGGAGATCTTCAGCCCGGAGGAAGTGGGCGCGCTGGTCTACTTCGTCCAGCGCCGCCTGCCCAGGACCATCGCGGGAGGCGGCAGGATCGCGGTCGGCTACAACATCCGGGAGCGCCGGAAGCGGTGGCAGAAGGTGTGCTGGGCCATGTCCCAACTCTCCGGGGTCCAGCACACCTACAGCCAGGCCACCCACCGCTGGACGGACCTCCTGGACCGGGAGCGCGACCTGCTGGACCAGCTCTGCTTGGAGATCCCCGGGCTTGGTGAATAGTAGTAGCTATTTCATCACTCACTACTATGTTTTCTCCTGCTCTGTGATGTTGTATTGCAAATATTTGTTTTTTACATGGAGCAAGCCAATAATGCTGCTGACGATTACATTGTAGTTAAATTATATTTCAAAATCTTCTGTGCATTTCAGGTGCACTGCTCTCCTTCTCAGTGGCGTTGCTACTATGCTTATTTGTTTTCTATTTTGTGGTCTCATTGGCCTGAGAAACTATTATGTATGAGTGTACTTTACAGAACTGCGTAATGCTAGACACTAGGGGGCAGATTACATTTACAAGCCCCTTGTGCCATGTTTACGTTGCCTTGCGTGACGCAACAGCGGCGTAAACGTGGCGCATCCCTGCGAGTCATTTACAGCGTGACGCATCTAGGGAGATGTGTCACGTTATAAAGCCATGGGCCTGCGCCACAATGGGTGCGTTCCTAGTATGCAGGGTGGGCGGTCCGGCGGCTGTGCGCCTCGCAAAAGTGCCTGCGTGAAATCTACAAGATTTAACGCAGGCACTTCTGCGACGCTTCTACGTCAATTCAATTCCTTATGCCTGCTTGAAGCAGGCGTAAGGACTGACACAGCATGTTAAGTATTGGGTGGCCCTGAGCATTACTGGAGTTGCATTGCGTTGGCGACGTGACTCCAGCGATGTGCCGCTCTTACGTGACGAGATGCGTCACGCAAGTGCCTACCCTTGCGCCAGGGCGCGCCGTATTGTAAATGAGGCGCATCTGCCGTGTCGCAAGGGCAGTTTTGCGTGACGCATTTGATCTGGCGCATCTCTGTAGATGCGCCAGAACGCGTAAGTAAGTATGCCCCTAAGGGGCAGAATTGCAATTACCGTCGCATCCCTGCAAAGTAGCAGGGATGCGCCAGTAATTGTGCGGCCCGCTACCACCACCAAACATGGTGCGCCGTATTTGCAATGCGGCGCACCATGGGCCCAAAATGTCACCGAAGCTTTACTGCTGGAGTTGCGTCGCAACGATGGCGCAGCTCCAGCAATGCTCTGGGGTACCCTATCTCCCCAATGCTGGGTCAAGCCGTACGTCTGCTTCAAGCTGGTGCAGGGTTTGTGTGACGCATTATTGTCCTAAAGGTGACTGATTGAAATTTTGTAGATTTCCCTCAGCCATTTTTAGGATGTGTTCCAGCGCAGGAATGCCCTCCCTTGCGCCGGAACGCCCCTTGATGGCGCAGGGCTTTATAACGGGATGCATCTCCCAAATGCGTCACGTTGTTATAATATTATACGCCGCACCATGGCGCCTCTTTTGTTCAGCTGCTGCGTCACAAAAGACACGCAAGAACGGAGAAAAAGAGCCGCAAGGGGCTTAAATCTGCCCCTTCCTTTGTACCCCTGACAATAAGAAAAATAGTGGCGGTGGATTGATAGTTTGACTATTTAAATGACTGGTTATGTAGCAGGCAACTGTTAGTGTTGTCACTGATCTGACTGAAATCACAATGGAGTTTATCTGTCACTTTGCGTCTTGCCTGCTTACTGCTGCCTGCCAGTCCTAGGTGAACCTTTCAGTACTTTGTTTAGTGAGTTACGTGACTTTCGAAGTCTCAGGTTCGCAAATCAATGAAAACTAACCCTAATCAATATAATTTCGCGGAAATATTTTGTTATTGTTGTTTTGAAATGTTTGATTTGCTTGACATTGACAAGCAACAATCATCCATGTTTTCTGTTCTTTCTTTCATGTTGTACGCCAGCTCCCCCCAGGGGCGAGGGGACACAGGAGCAGCAGGCGGCGGCGGATGCTGTTGAACAGGGCCAGGATCGGGCAGGCGAGGGCTCCTTTGCTGGCCCCAGTAAGTTTTCATTTTAGACTAGTACCTATTTTTCCTAGCGTTCCTCATTTGATTTTTTCAAAATCGTCTTAGATCTTCTTGTAGACTGTATCTAAATTCTTATCCTGCCTCTACTATGACTCCCTGTGGTATTACTAGATTATTCTTATTAGTCTGTCTGTGTAGCTAACTAAGATTGCACGGTTGGCGAAACTCCCATTCTAGTCAGCAATAGCTCTATCAACTTAGTGCAGTCCTCTGGGATTGTCCATAATGTCTTTTGAAGTGTTCTATCTGCTTTGACAATTCCCAACAATAAAATGTGAATGACCACCAAGAAAGAATAAGATACTACCTTTTGGTTTGGATAGGAGGACAATCCATACCACTACTGTTGCGGGGACAATTCTTCTGCAGAAACAGAGCTATGGACAATAAATAGTGCATTGCTTATCAATTATAATAGGCGCTGTTAGAGTTTCCACATACCTCTGTGATAACAGACTTTGAACCCCCAATGTCCTTACTGACTGACTACATATTGTGGCACAGTCATTTACCTGCCAAATTCATCGATGATTGATCCCCAATGATGATTATCCAACGTAGCTCAAGAGTACGGAGTCAGAGTCAAGAAGTGTCAGAGGCACGGACTCATGCTTGCAAAAATTGCAAAACCTTTCGCTCAGTCACTCTAGTCTGGACCAAAAAACACAGTCTATTTAAGTTTAAAAGCTTTATTAAAAGTAAACACATTTATTAAAATGAAGTCATAATAAAACTAAACGTTTAACTGATAATGGAAAAGTGGTTAGTGCTGACGATTAATTGAAGACATTTCTTGTGGTCGAGCCGAGCTCTCACCTGGTTTCAACTTGATCTTGTTGTTAGAAGTCCATCTTCTGTCTGTGTGGAGAAAAATGGTGCATGTTAAAAAGCCAGCCTTCATCAGTTGTGCCAAAAAGTGCAGCAAGACAACACCCTTCCCTGGAAAAAGGGACATTTTTTTTTACTTTAGAGTAGACAGTCACAAATTACATTGTTTTCACATGTCTTCATTCCTAGACCAAATACTAGTGAGTGGTTTATTCTAACATTCTTAAATGTACTTTGTAGGTGGAACATCTGGTGGCGGGGCCAGCGCGGAGGTGGTGGTGCTCGACACGGAGGCGGAGGGCAATTCTTCAGGGGAGGAGGCGGCGGCTGTAGTGCCGGCTGTGAGAGTTGAGACGATGGTGGTGGCGGGCAGACGTAAGCTCTTATATATTCCTTACTTATTGAGATTGAAGACGTGGCTGGGAAGGAAAGAATATGAGATGCATGGCTGGGTGAATGATGAAGCAATGATGGGTGGAAGGACAACAGCCTGGGTGGGTGACACAGAAACTGTATGTGTCCATATACCTGGATCATGCTACTATCTGACTCTTAGATAGCATATGTGTATCTAGAGCAGGGGTACTCATAGTACGGCCCGCGGGCCGGTGGCGCCCGGCAAGCCTTCCTTGGCGGTGCTCAGATCTTGCAGACAATCACTGCTCCTCCGGCCCCCACAGAGCAGAGGCTTTGTTGTATTTCACCTGTTAGCGCCCCTGCATCTCCACTCTGACAATCACTGCTCCTCCGGCCCCCACAGAGCAGAGTGGAGATGCAGGGCCACAAAGAGGTGAAATAGAACAAAGCCTCTGCTCTGTGGGGCCGGGCGAGAAGTGATTGTCAGGGTGGAGATGCAGGGGCGCTACAACAAACAAAGCCTCAATAATATGTTAATGCTCTTTTAAAGACCTGTTAAGTACTTTGGTGTGGCTGTCTGTGTGTGCGCATTGAGGAAGCTGTCTCAGCCCGGGCTGAAGGCTGACACAGACAGACACACACACAGTGAGGTGACAGAGGGGGAGGGAGAGGGAGGGCAGGAGGGAGAGAGAGATGGAGAGGGAGGGCAGGAGGGAGAGCAGGAGGGAGAGAGATGTATGTAAATGCTGGGTCTGGTGGCTCAGTGGAAGAAGGCATCTGCTGCAGGGTCCTGTGTGCAACCTCATGGTCACAAGTTTTTGTTTTGCTTTAGCCCTGCCCCCACTGACTCCGCCCCCACCAGTGCGGTCCTCGGCCACAAACTACACTGTAAATTTAGCCTACGAGAGAAAGTTTGTGAGTACCCATGATCTAGAGAGAGTAGACGGTCAGTGGATGAACTAAGTGTAACTTTGAAGAGCATGTAACACTGCACCCGCACGTCCATTCCAGTGTAGGAAAGCAAGGAAAAGAAGTTGTAATTTTGTCCAAATACTACCATCAATAGTAGCAGTAGTTTGTATTGCAAGCACAGCATAGATCCGGTTATTACGGTGGCCACTCCCTACCTCTCTTAATGAGTTTAGTAGTACTCAGTCATTCATGTGTGGATGTATCACTGGTCACTCAATAAAAAGCAAAGCACCTAAAGTCTTCCCATATGTAAGCAAAAACATCCCATGTGCAGTGATAGATAATCAGATTATTTATCTTCTTCATTTTCCATTTCTAGTACTCATTTGCACTGTGGGGTGAAAGTTAAATTAATTAAGCAGTAGCCCTTGTAACAGAGTATTCTCAGTGCCACCCGTAATAGAAAAGTAAGAGCTTCACCACCTACATGTACTGGACCGGTACAGTAACGCAAGTCTAGGTCACTCATCATGGCGTGCGTCTCTTTTTCTCGGGTGCAAGTTTACTGTGCTGGCATTATGCCGGCTTGCAGAAGATAACGTACCAATTTTCCTAAACAAGAGACAAGAAGAAGAATAAGACTGGTTACTTTCATAGTCGACTCCAATGGAAGTCCATAGTGCTCGTAGAATTTGTTCCTTAAACTCCCACTAATGTTAGAGCAAGGATGAAGAAGTGGGAGGTTAGATAGATACTGGCCTCAATAGTTATGTAATGCGCTTGCAAGTTGCTAGTTGTACTGTAACACATATTTCTGCTGAATGATTGAGTTAATCTTAAAGAGCATTGGTTACAGACTATGTCTTTCTTTCTTCATATAGATGCTCCTTCCAAACCAACAAGGAGGAAGGAGCTGGCTAGAGCGGCCAGGCAACGGAGGATCGATGCCACTGTTGCTGAATATCGGCGGCTGGTGGCCCTGGAGGACGACAAAAGTGCGCAGTCGACCACGACAACAACGTCGGCTGCAGCGGCCTCCGTGCCGCCACGGGCTGCCACCCAGCACAGTGCTCCAGCCAGACCGAGCCGGGCTGCCAAAGCCAAACGCCGAGCAGCAAGGACAACAGCTGCCTCTCACAGCCATTGCAACTACAAGGCACGCCTGCGCCGCAGTACCCTGAGGGTGTCCCGCCTTCAGCAGGAGCTCCACCACTTTACCAACGTGTTGGAGGGTCTCCGCTTAGAGCACGCCTTGCTCCGCGAGGAGTTTGATGCCCTGGCCCAAAAAGTCAACAGCATCCACCCATAGTGTCCCTTGCCCCTTTTTTAGAGACTTTTGGGGGGTGGGAATCGGGAGTTGGGTTTGGGACTTTTAAAGGACAACCTTTGGGGTTAGGGAGGGTCTTGCGGGAGATTATTTTGTTAGGGATATAAATATACTTTTTCAAACTTTATCTGAGCATACCTGTTTTTTACTGCTTTTGAGTCTGGTGGGTGGGGGTTTAACAGCAAGTTTGTTTTCCTGAATAGTCCTAGGACTTTAGTAGTACTACTACCGTCAATCTCTCGTCTCTCCTAATACTCCAGCGGTTGGGACAAAATCCATAAATATAGAGGACCTATTGTTGTCCAAGCGTTCCTAATTTAATTTTTTCGAAATAGTGTTTAGATAGGAGCACAATCCATAATACTACTGTTGCAGGGACAATTCTCCACAAACCGAACTATGGACACTAAACACCAGAGTAATAATATTTCAGAGTGGCGTGTTTGGCGCACTGTATAAACCTGGTAGTGTCAGAGGCACGGACTCCTCCTTGCAAAAATTGCAAAACCTTTTGCTCAGTCACTCTAGTCTGGAGGACCAAAAACCACAGAGTCTATTCAAGTTTAAAAGCTTTATTAAAAGTAAACACATATATTAAAATTAAGTTAGCTGGAAATGGAAAAGTGCTGAGTTGATGAGTAATGGAACACATTTCTTGTGGTTAGGCCGAGCTTTCACCTGGTTTGAAGTTGATGTTGCTCTTGTCCTTAGAAGTCCAGCTTCTGTCTGTTCAGAGAAAAATGGTGTGTGTTAAAATTAAGCAAGCATTCATCAATTGTGACAAAAAAGTGCAGCAAGACAACAGCCTTCCCTGGAAGGAGGGACATTTTTACTTTAGATTAGACAGTCAATTACTTTTTCTGTTGTTTTCACATTTCTTCATTCCTAGACCAAATACTACTGAGTGGTGTAATCTAACATTCTTAAATCTACTTTGTAAAAACCTAAAACCTAGAAGCCCCACAGACAGCAACCCTATGACAGGCAAGCGAGCAATAACGCCTAAACGTTCACGTCTAATTTTCCAAATGTTTTCCAAAGTAAATGCCTGTCACAGAGTAAGTTAATTCAAGAGTCCTCGGACTTTACTAGTACCACTGTCACTCTCTCGCCACTCCTAATACTCCATTATACTACCTCCCATCCAAACGCTTATCTTACCTGTAATTTGTGTTTGAGGGCTGGCTCCACCTGGAATTCACAGTGTCCTAAAGCGTTCTGCAGCAGGGCCCCAACTGGAGATTCCCGGCGTGGATGTTCTGCAAAACAAAAGCAATCAACATTAGAAATGTGGCAGCGGTGCTCACAGACCCCAAAATCCACACCCAAAAACCTAGAAGCCCCACAGACAGCAACCCTATGGACAGGCAAGCGAGCAATAACGCCTAAACGTTCACGTGTAATTGGACAAATGTTTTCCAAAGTAAATGCCTGTCACAGAGTAAGTTAATTCAAGAGTCCTAGGACTTTACTAGTACCACTGTCACTCTCTCGCCACTCCTAATACTCCATTATACTACCTCCCATCCAAACGCTTATCTTACCTGTAATTTGTGTTTGAGGGCTGGCTCCACCTGGAATTCACAGTGTCCTAAAGCGTTCTGCAGCAGGGCCCCAACTGGAGTTTCCCGGCGTGGATTTTCTGCAAAACAAAAGCAATCAACATTAGAAATGTGGCAGCGGTGCTCACAGACCCCAAAACCCACACCCAAAAACCTAGAAGCCCCACAGACAGCAACCCTATGACAGGCAAGCGAGCATTTCACCTCCCATTTCCTCCTAACCAATTTCATCCCTTAATAGATCTTGCCAGCAATGGCCCAGCCAAGACCTGTAAACCCAGGCGCAAACAAGTTTGACACCCCCAAACAGCCAAAAAGCAAATCCGGGAAAAAAGCCACACTTAGCAAAATGTATTTAAATGAGGACTCCCTACTTCCAGTCCCTCTTTAGGTGACTTGTCAACGTAAGTTTCTTCATTGTGCGGAATCCAGGCATCAGCATTACGGGAAATGGATAGGGTGAGTCTGGAGGAGGAGGATAGACGACCAGGACTGAGTTCTTGTCAACTAGTGAACCTGAGGAAGTTCTGCTGATGGGCTTTTTGTTGTGATTGGGTGATTACAGTTTTGTTGTGAATGTGATCAAGCACTTGCTAAACAAAGAAAGACAGACACACAGGAATAAAAGTGAATAAGGACGAAAAATAAAGTTAGTGATTCATTGACTCATTTTCAGAACTCGCTGTCAGGGAAGCAGAACTCGTCCTCAAACTCTGCAAATTGAGTCGGTAGTACTTCTGGTAACTGAGGAAAACTTCCCTCAGGTAGGTCGGTGTCCTCTTCTTCCTGCGTGCATTCTCGTACTTTGAAATCTGGTGGTATGAAGTGCTGGTTCATCTTTATCATGGTGAGCCGCTCCACATATGCGGGCAAGAGGCGGGACCTTTTGGAAGTCACAATGCCACCAGCAGAACTAAAAACATGTTCTGAAGACACGCTTGCGAGTTGGCAAGACAAGTAATTGATAGCCAGGTTGGTGAGCTCTCGCCATATGTTTCTTTTCCCATGGCAATACGCCAATGGGTCCTCAGTAATATTGTCCGCTGTTGAGTCATCCAGATAGGCCTGCACCATTGAAACAATGTTCTCCCGGATTCCTGTACTTTGCACTTCTGTGTCCTTTCTGGGACAAGGAAACCCTAGCTGACTTAGCCAATCCTCTTCAGACATATCGCCTGGGCCTGGTGCAGATGATACGGTTGCTGGTGTGGTTAACGGCTCAGAGGAAAAGTCACACACTTCTGCCACAGGCACAGATACAGAGGTGCTTTTTTGGGACGCCTGATGGCCTGCTGTTTCACTAGTAGTACTGTCTTCTCCTACAGTTTCCTTCTGCTCTTTTTCAAAATGAATGGCTGACTAAGCTAGCCAACCTTTGTACTCTGTAACATCTGATGTTTCAAAAGGAATTAATACTTTGCCAAACAATGGCTTTTTGTAACGTGGATCCAGAATAGTAGCACAAATGTAGTGCGGTTGTTTCTTGATATTTACAAGCCGTTCATTGCTAACTAGGCATTGTAATAATCTCTGCGCAAAGTCATATGCTTCATTCGTTCCAGCATCCTTTAATTTTGAAGACACCGCCTTGACTTGGTGCTCGAGCTTCAGCAACAATGGGATAGCTTTTCCCAAATTACAGTCCTCCCTGCTGAATTCACGTGTGAAGACCTCAAAAGGACGAAGCATGTCTGTCAGGCTTTTAACTAGCTGCCATTGCTCCACCGCTAGCATCATTTCTGTCGTAGCACCACCCAGGTTGTAGACATACTCATTGACTACTGGAGACAGCTCATGCAGACGCTCAAGCATGTAGAAGGTTGAGTTCCAACGTGTTGCAACCTCCTGGATAAGTGCTTTCACTGGCATTCTACGTTCATTTTGGTTGAGCCTCAGCTCCTTCCGGGCCTTTAAAGAATGGTTGAAATGTGTGCATATTCGTCTGCAGATGGTCAGTATTTTGTCGACTGCAAGTTCTTTTTTCAAGAACTTTTGCATGACCAGGTTTATACAGTGCGCCAAACACGCCACTCTGAAATAGTCACCGTCCTCCATGGCCTTAACTATATTGCTGCCATTATCAGTGGCAACATAACCAACCTTGCATTTTCTTGGGGGCAGCCATTGCGAGACCTTTTTGTTAAAGTCATCCAAAATGTTGTCTGCAGTATGACTTTTCTCCAAGCCAAACATGGCTAGTGTTGCATGTTTACGAGCACCCTTAAAAATCTCGACCAAGTCACCACCTGCATTTATCTGTTTTGCAACCCCTGAAAAAGAGACCCAGTGTGCAGTGATGCACATGTAATCAAGGGCTTGGCAACTGGTCCACATGTCTGTTGTCAGGTGTATAGTGTGAACAGCACTCTTCTGCAAAGCTTCCCCAATCAACTCAAGCACCTCTTTATGTAGTGCTGGAACGGCAAAATAGAATCGACTAGGAACCTTCCATTAAGGGGCCAGTGTTGCCACGAGTTCAAGAAAACCCACACCTTCGAAAAACGAAAAAGGGAGAAGGTCCACCGCTAGCATTTTAGCCAGCTTAGTGTTATACAGGCGCACAATTGGGTGGTTGCGTTGAAATGGCGCATCTGAGGAGAACATGGCTGTAATGGTGCGCTGGACAAATTTGCTGGATGATGCTGATGACTTCTTCGACCCAGTTGTGCTCAGTGTTGACATTTTCCGCATTGGTGTGTGTCCCAGACTCTCAGTGTGCCTCCTATGTGTTTCGGAGGGTGTGGTGCTGCCAGGGGTATGGAGTTCTGGACTTTTCGGTACCGTCCAGAGGTGTCAGGGACAACACCCGAAGACCCCTGAGTTCTACCTGTCTCGGTGCACAAATAAACAGAAACACGGGCGTCTCGATGGTGGCGTCAAAGACCAAAGGTTTATTACTGCAGGGACACAGAAGTCACAGAAACTACACACGGGCAGAATCTAGGAGACTGTTCGAATTGCATTAAGTGGTTGCTCCTTAAATACAGAATATTTGGCTGGGGGCAACATTCTCCACATACTAGTGTGTTTTTTCAAACATGATGTCCTAAACAATAAATATTTGGCGTTACACAGGAATCGTCAACCATATCTGATGTCAAAACATTACGAATGAGAGGTTTCCCACTGTTCCATCATAATCCCATGTCATCTTTACATTCAAGAGCCGGACCGCCTCATCGTAAATTTCGTTACCTCCCCCTAATAAAGGCCCAGAAGGAAAGGAGCAGAGCCAGGTGCAGAAGATAGAAAAGCAGGATAAGAGATGTTTGTGGGTCGTAAATGGGCAAGGCTACCGACTTCGGCCACCTAATCATGATCAGGCCAACGAGCGCGAGAACCAGTATAGCAGGACTGGCCTCGGGCAGAGGAGGCAGCTTCTGCCGAGTCATGCGGCCACAGCGTTTCTGTCCTAAGGTGCACGTGTCATAAGAGAGGTGAATCGTCGGCTAAAGCCTACGTGTCCTTAATTGAAATCAAATGATCAGAGGTCACTGCATGTTCATTGACTATGTGAGGGCAAGAAAACAAGATGGATGCCATGATCTAAAATGGATGCCATCGGTGTATCGGAAATGTGGTTATAACAGGAGTGTTCTTGCTCGTAGCGTAGCGAAAACACCAGGATATACTAAATGGATCATTTGCGGTTCATTGGTACCAAAATTATGAATTTACGACGATGTTGAAAACACGGGTTCAAATCGTCACGGAACCTCAGACCCTCCTTTTGCCCTTACATAGGCAATTACTCAATCTATGTCAGAGTCTATCTCGATGTTCATTAGGTCAGTGATATGTTGTTGCATCATCATCCTTTCTCGCACCTTGTCTCCAAATACAGGTGGTTTTCTAAGACAGGTTGCAGCACAGAGACTACACAAAGCGGGACCACATTGGATAATAAGGCAGCACGAGAATAGGAATACTAAGATAATACCAACGACCATTAGAACCTTCCATCCCCACGCTGAGAGTAGAGTCCAGAGCCATTCCATTAAGGACCAGTTTCCCTTGTCTACATGGATAGAGTCGGAAATTTTATGGAGCTTAGAGATCGCTTCATATACTGTCGGAGCATTATTGGGGATAAAAACACAGCAGCTCGATTGGATCATTCTGCATACCCCACCTCGATCTGCAAGTATTACGTCAAGAACCATACGATTCTGCAACGTCATGAGACGATCCGCCTGGAGCTCAGCTGTTAAATTACTAAGGGCACCCGCAGTTTCTGTAATAGTAGATTCAACTACCCGTGTTAGCTGACGTATATTTCTACTATTGGCCATAGGCCCCCAAAACGGAAGGAAACCTTTAAAGAAGTCTCCGGCTTCCTGACCAGCGGTATCTTCCTTGCTGAAAACACCTCTTGCTACTCTGATCTTGTGATAATCTGGAGAGGCAGTGTATGTCGGAGGCAATAGTCGAGCAATATAACATGAACCTGAAAAGTCAGCAGGCAACCATGTATATGCCCTATCCTGACAAATGAAGTAGGTACCCCTAGCAGTAAGAAAGGCAGGGGAAGAGTTAGACGGAAACACGTAAGTCTCAACGCACTCACTCTTCCCTAGCTGAGCTCTTGGATTTCTCCCATTTCCTTGCAAACAGACTTGACCTCGGTGAGGTACGACCCAAATTGGAGTGGAGCTCTTACGCTTGCTTCACCCAAACTAATGTGATACTCCGTAGAATTCCAACTCAGATATACTCGTAATTCATCTCTAGGATAAGATGGGGTGTTATTGACGTCTTTAATCATGTCAATGATTCCCTTGACTAAAGCTTTATTGGCAGAGTTATATTTAGTGGAACGTGGTGGACGCGGGGGATAGGTCTCAAGGGCATAGACAAAAATAGTCTGAAAGGCCTGAAATGATCCATTATAGCTAAAAGGCAAGACCAGATAGGGAATGCCTTTATCCATAGTGTGTGGTATCAGACCACATACCCAGCAGTCTGTTGTGTTAACTACCAGTTGGTGTTGATGCAAGAGTTGTACAAAAGTGTTGTTTATGAATTCTGAGCGTCGAGCTTGTTCGTGTTCAGGAAACGGATGAAAGGAATGGTAAGAAGCAATAGTAGAAGAAACAGGATCAAGGGGAGGTACTGTAGTTGTTATCGGTGCAAAAATCAAACGGACGCCTAATACGATTCCACCCACCAACATTATTAAAATAATTAAAAAACATAACTGCACATTGCATCAGAAAACATTTGTTGTGAAGAATCTTGTAAAGTCTATTTCTGCGAACATAAATTACATTCTCTCGGTGCAGCTCAGGAAGCTCCATCTTCTACAACCGCTCGCGACCACTGATGGTATGTACGTAGTTGAAAATGCCTCTACCAGCCCTGGGAGTTCCCAGAATTTACAGAAAGACCGACCTTGTGTCTGGCCCCCGCAGATTCAACTAGGCACAAAGCCACGACCCTACGGCTACCCAGACGGCAAGGTATTAAGCACAAATAGGAATGTACAATGTTTAGCAAACTTCCTGGCTAGAGGCAATGTATCAGAGCAAAAAAATGATTAAAAATAGGCAGTTTCCTGTTTTATTAGTCTTTTGATTGAGAACGTAAGTTGTATCTCAGTTTTCCTGGTGTAGTTTGATCCGGAAATAGATTGTGTTCAGCAGGAGTAACAATGTTCAGGTTCGCAGATGACAAGTGTTCGTTTGATGCAGAGGACAAATGCTCAGTGTTCAGAGGGGCAGTTTCAGATGGGGAGTCAGAGTTCGGTGAATCAGTAATTAGTTCTGCATCGCTGAAAGGAATGTATCTAAGAACTGGTTCGGTTTCAGAGGCACCAATTCCTTTTCTCACCCAGTTATCGTAAAGGAGTGGCAAGGGAACACGCTTGGTGTGCGTCGCGTGGATCCAATTCTTTCTACCGGCCACTCGTACAGCAGTCCTCGTCGCCAACAGCACCTGGAATAGTCCAACGAATTTTGGTTGAAGATTTCTGGTTCGTCCAAAGTTCTTTACGACGACAAAATCTCCAGGTTTCAGCTGATGGCCTGGACTTTCCGGAGGCTTTGGCAATGCTTCGAAAACCTGTTGATGAATGAGACTCAATTTAGCAGTCAAGTCAAAAAGATAATCGATTAACATTGGGTATTCCAGCTGCTTAAACTCCCTAGGTCTTGGTACCCCCCAAATATTAGAAGGGCGACCGAACACTATCTCATAGGGACTAAGCCCTACTCGGGAATGCACAGTCGCTCTTGTGGATAGCAGGGCCAAAGGTAAGGCGTCTGGCCAGGCCAAGCCCGTGGAGGCTTGTATCTTAGCCAGTTTCAGTTTGAGGGTGCCATTGTACCCTTCAACTAAACCTGCTGACTGGGGATGATTCGCACTGTGGAATTTTTGCCTTATTCCTAAGCCTGCACACACACTATGCATAACTTTCCCTACGAACTCACTTCCATTATCGGACCATACAATCCGTGGCATACCATATCTGGGGAAGTATTCTTTGAGGAGAATTTTGGCAGTAGACAAAGCAGTATTGTCTTTAAGTGGATAAGCTTCGATCCATCTTGAAAAAGCTCAGACTACCACTAGGACGTACTTAAGATTATTGCATCGATCCATGTGGATGAAGTCTAACTGAATCACTTCAAAGGGACAGGAAGGAGGAGCGAAATGACCAGCAGGTGTGGGGGTTCCCTTGCCAGGATTATGCATCAGGCATATCATGCAGTTTCTCACTACTCTTTCTGCACACTTACTAATTTCATCATTCTTCCAGACTGGAGCCAACATCTTACAAATCCCTTTAGAACTGATGTGCGCTGCTCCATGCGCCATCGTTACTACCGCAAGCACATACGCATCAGGCAACATCCAACGCTGCTGTTCCGTCAAATCAATCCAACATCCATTCGAGTCCAATGTACCCGTTTCTTTCCATGCAAGTTTTTCCTCTTCAGTCGCTTCTTCTTGAATCATTCTCACACTTTCCATTGTGTCTTCACACATTCCCGAATCAGTAACCCATCTTGCAGACGTTGCGACATACATCCTACTCATCAGATTCCTAGCTGTCTGTTTTGCTGTCTCATCAGCAAAGGCCTTTCCTCGACCAACATCATCCGTGATTGCTCGATGAGCACTGCACTTCACAATCGCAACTTCCATTGGTAAGGTTAGAGATTCCAACAAGTCATTAACTAGCTGACCATGCTGTATCTTAGTCCCATGGGACGTAATAAAACCTCTTTCCTTCCACAATCGTCCAAAACTATGGGCTACGCCAAATGCGTACTAACTATCTGTGAACACATTCACTCTCTTTCCCTTAGCTAAAACACACGCTCTAGTCAACGCGATCAATTCTGCAGCTTGGGCAGAATTCTGACTCACTCTTGCAGTCTCCACAATCGTACTCAAAGTCGTTACTGCATAGGCAGCTGTTACATCACCATTCTCCAACTTAAAACAAGACCCATCAACATATAACGTGCCATCTGGATCTGACAACGGAGTGTCTTTAAGATCAATCCTTCCTTTTGTCTCTTCCTCAGTTCTGAAACAACAGTCATGTGGTTCGGAATCACTCGACTCTTGACTAGTCGGAAACAATGTTGCTGGATTCAATACATTGCATCTTTTGATCTGAATATGACTCGCTAACAGTGTCAGCTCATAGCCTGACAATCTAGCACTGGTAAGATGCTGCGTCTTTGTTCGGTTCATGAGTGTATCCATGGCATGTGGAACCATGACCACTAGCATGTTGTTCATAACCAAACCAGCAGATTGTCGAATGGACGCTGCGGCTGCCGCTGTAGCTCTCAAGCAGCTAGGCAACGCTCTGGCTACCGGATCTAATGTTGATGAAAAATACGCACAAGGGCGTTGTTTATCACCAAATTGCTGCGTCAGAACACTCAACGCGCAACCTTCTCTCTCGTGAACATAGAGTGTGAATGGCTTACTGTAGTCAGGTGTACCCAAAACAGGAGCTGAACATAGTGCATTTCGTAACTCAGAAAAGCTCTGCTGACATTCGTCAGACCATGGCACTGGATTCGGAACACCTTTCCCAGTCAAAGCCACTAATGGTTTTGCCAAAAGAGAAAAATTTGGGATCCATTGCCTACAGTATGAAGTAATACCCAAAAACGCACGAACTTCTCTCTGTGTGCTAGGAACATTCATCTGCGTAATTGCTTTTATTCTCTCTGGGGTCAACCTTCTTCCCTCCTTTGACAAGAGATGACCTAGGTAGGTCACTTCTTGGCAACAGTATTGCATTTTAGAAGGAGATACCTTGTGGTTCAAATCAGACAAATGATGCAATAGGGAAATTGTAGCTGCTTTGCAAGTTTCCTTGTCATCGGCAGCCACTAGAAGATCATCGACATATTGCACCAAGGCAGAACCAGGAGGAAGTACAAAAGAATCTAACTGACTTTTTAATGCCTGACTGTAAATGGATGGGCTTTCACAATAGCCTTGTGGAGCACTTTTAAACCTGAAGCTTCGTCCTCCTAGAGAGAAGCCAAAAATATCTCTGCTTTTCTCGGCTATCGGAATGCTGAAAAAGGCATTCTTCAAGTCGATCACAGAGAACCACGTGGCTGTAGCAGGGATCAACGTTAACAATGCAGTGATGTCCGGAACCACAGGAAACTGTGGAATCACAATTTTATTAACCTCTCTAAGGTCAATTACAAATCTATAGACTGGAGGCTTTGTGGGGTCAGTTCGTTTCAGAATAGGCAATACAGGACTATTACAGACATTTCCTCTAGTTTCCTCTATTACGTCCTTCTTGATCAAATCTTGCACTATCAATAGGAGCGCACGCTCACCTTCACTAGAAATTTTGTATTGTGGGATTCGTGGAAATTTAACATTTGCTTTCAAAGTCACTACATATGGTGGAATTTCCAAAAGGTCTACATCGTTAGGACCAGTCGCCCAAAGAGTTTCAGGGAGAGAACGCAGCTCCAGTGGGAGCGCATCCATTGACAAATACATCGGGGAGATGATTCTCTTACCTAATGTAAGCTGTACTCCTGAAGGAGAACAGTACAATGTCGCATATAGGCGTTTTAACAAGTCTAAACCAAGCAGATTTTCATTACAACCAGTCGTCAAAATCAAGGGAGCTTTCAATTGACGAGGCCCAACAGAAATAGACAAAGGACCAGAAACGGGGTTGTGAACAGGGGCGCCTGAAAAACCTACAGAAACATTTGTTAAGCCGGACAAAGGTGCGCCAGGGAGTTTTGCATGTATGATAGAACTTTTTGCTGCACCAGTATCCAACAGAAATGGTTCGACTACACCTGATGTAGCTACTGCGACATAAGGCCCACTCTGGTCTACTGGAACTGACACTACTCCCTCTCTTTGTCCATGGCTGTCCTAGTGCTCATTTTGCTGAAATTCCTCACCACCTTCACAATAATCTTCAACATGATACTGTTGAGATCTAGCTGGCTGTGTAGACTGACCATTTCGTTGATCAAAATAATTAGAAGGGCGATCGTTCGTTTGTGGAGGCATAGCACCTCGTCCTCGACCTCTAGAATTTTGCATAGAACCACCACGACCTCTCTGAGCTGCTGCAGCATTATTCTGTGCCAGTACTGGACACTCATTCTTGTAATGACCTTCCTTTTTGCAATAAGCACATTGATTCCATTGGTACTGCGGTCTCTGTGAACCATAGTCATTCCTCTGGTATGACCCTTGCTGTGTATTCGTTTGATTCATGCGAGGCGGATACGCTTGTTGCAAAAGGACCTTAGTTTTTAAATCTTTTGTCTTTTTATCTGATTTTTCCTTTTCTTCTTTATCCCTATTTTCATAATACTGGGCAGTTGCAAGTATCTGCGCAGTCGTAGAGACAGCCCACGCACTTTCAGAATTCTTTAATTTATTACTAAGCTCTGGCAATAGATTGTGCACAAATTTATCAACAAATAATCTCTGACCTCCTTCTGTGCTCATATCCTGACCACTGTGATCTACAAAAGTCTCTTCGAATCTGGTGAAAAAGTCGGAGACACTTTCGTCTTTCTTCTGCCTGCATGCGGACAACTTGTCCCAATTAACACGCAATGCCGGCATCAGAGTTTTCATTAAATCAATTATTCTACCGGGCAAATTAGCAATTAAAGGTTCAGGTTTAGAACCCCCAATTTGTTGACCATCTGCTGCAATAATAGCTGCCCAGTCACCACCTAGAGCAACTGGATGATTTTCTCTACGAATTTTAGCCCAAATTGGTTGAGGTACTACGTTGCCAAATAACATGTCAATGTCCGCTAAATTCATTACGCAAGCCTCAACTGTTTGCGCTAACTCTTTGTAGTACCCGGCTGGATTTTTACGCGGATCTGGCAAGGCCTGTTTCACTGCTAACACTTCGGCTCGCTTCCACGGAATGTGTATCCACACTCTCTGGAATTGGGCCGGAGCGGCTGCAATACCATGGGCCGCATCAGCTTGTACAGCTTCGCGCCATATTGGAGGAACTTCTCTCATAGGATATTGACGACCTTGTTTCGTACTACGTTTCTCTAACTCTCTTGGTGAACGAAGGGAAGGATCGAACCTAAAATCTAAAATTAATTCCATTGCTTCTTTTATTTCCTGACCAACTATCATACCTGCAGCAAATTTTTGTTGAACTTGGATTAGTTCGTCTGGTAACTGTTCAGATTCGCTCTCTTCCCATTCTTCACGCAATAGGGAACACATAACATCAAACACATAGCGTTGTGTCGGTTCGTTCCATTGCATAAATGTATCCAATACATCTCGCACACTATATCTTCCCACTTTCGAAACCCATCTAAGAGCAGTGGAATCTAGTATTCCTCGTTCTTCGATATTAGGAAGCTGACTACGTCTCTGAACAGATTCAGAGGTAGGACTCTTAATCAAAGTTTTGTAGAAAGGAGAGAGAATATTAGAGACAGAATCAGTGATTCTCCGACGAACAGAAAGCGGAGTCATGTAGCTAGAGGAAGTTTGAAAGAGAGTAGTAGTCGGGACAGAAGAAACAGTACCAGTAGGTGTAAGAGGCAAAGTAGCTTGCGAGGTAACAGGTATTAACGGTACAGGCATAGGCAAAGGAGCTGGCAACCCTGGAAGAGGGGGTGCCGGAGGAACATTGATAATCACAGGGACGACAGGAGCTTGATTCAGGGGAGCAGGAGCAGGTATACCAGGCTGTCCAGCAACCGGTAACACAACATTCGGCAGAGGCGGAGCCGTAGCACCCTGTGCATACGGTGGAGGTGACCTCAACAAATAAGACAACAGGGGATCATTTTCAGAATCCTCCAATATCTTAGTTGTACTCGATGGCAAAGCAGGGTAGCACTTGTCTATCGCTAAATTACGCTCTCTATCGGCTACCTCTATCGCTTTCTCAGATTCATTGAGTTGCAGCTGCTTAGCAGACTGTTCTAGAGTCAACTCCTGTTCTTTCTGTTCTTTCTTCAACTTTTTAGTCTCTCTCTGTTTGGATTCTTTTCACCAACAACGGAAAGAATCAAACATTGCCGGCCGGGCTTTCTTTTTAAACAATCTTCTTTCTAGATTATCGAGAATTTCAGGTTCGAAACTACCATGTAGTGGCCAACTAAGGACACCATCTTTCTCCGTATAGCGGATCCATACCTCGTTATAAGAGATAGGGCCCACACCAAATTTGCAATAAAGATCATAAAGGGGAGTTCCAATCGGAGGAACCGAACACGAGTCCGCCAACCGGGAATCACTGTTGCAACCAAAACATGAAAACATACAACTTTTCCGACTTACCATTTTATAAACCGGAACACAGAACAAACACAAACAACAGTGCGCACTCAAACTTAGGCCTACCAAAGAGAACAAATGTATCGATACCCATACTAAACCAAAAGATTATCGTAACTAGAGCAACCAGTGATAATCTTACAAAACCAAACCAAACCAAGGAACTAAAAGGATTATCCGAACCCTTACGAAGTAACCATACAACTCGCAACCACTTAATACTTAACTGAGGTACTGAAGACGTCACCAAGGAGAAACCCGTCACGTCTCGCTGTACTAAGGTCTGCACCTCGGGTCCAAGACAGGGCGACGGTCAAGGCAACGGACCACTGCAGCCGTCCGAACGGGAACCCTCGTGGAAGAGAACGTCAGGCCACTTTTGCGATATGCCGGGATCGATGAAGTGGGGCGCCTCCCTCCGGAATCTTCACACGAAGCTTCTCGAACTCTTCAGGCTTTTGGACCGGAACCGAATGACGTCGCCCTATGTTGGGCGCCAATTGGAGTTCTGGACTTTTCGGTACCGTCCAGAGGTGTCAGGGACAACACCCGAAGACCCCTGAGTTCTACCTGTCTCGGTGCACAAATAAACAGAAACACGGGCTTCTCGATGGTGGCGTCAAAGACCAAAGGTTTATTACTGCAGGGACACAGAAGTCACAGAAACTACACACGGGCAGAATCTAGGAGACTGTTCGAATTGCATTAAGTGGTTGCTCCTTAAATACAGAATATTTGGCTGGGGGCAACATTCTCCAAATACTAGTGTGTTTCTCAAACATGATGTCCTAAACAATAAATATTTGGCGTTACACAGGAATCGTCAACCATATCTGATGTCAAAACATTACGAATGAGAGGTTTCCCACTGTTCCATCATAATCCCATGTCATCTTTACATTCAAGAGCCGGACCGCCTCATCATAAATTTCGTTACCTCCCCCTAATAAAGGCCCAGAAGGAAAGGAGCAGAGCCAGGTGCAGAAGATAGAAAAGCAGGATAAGAGATGTTTGTGGGTCGTAAATGGGCAAGGCTACCGACTTCGGCCACCTAATCATGATCAGGCCAACGAGCGCGAGAACCAGTATAGCAGGACTGGCCTCGGGCAGAGGAGGCAGCTTCTGCCGAGTCATGCGACCACAGCGTTTCTGTCCTAAGGTGCACGTGTCATAAGAGAGGTGAATCGTCGGCTAAAGCCTACGTGTCCTTAATTGAAATCAAATGATCAGAGGTCACTGCGTGTTCATTGACTATGTGAGGGCAAGAAAACAAGATGGATGCCATGATCTAAAATGGATGCCATTGGTGTATCGGAAATGTGGTTATAACAGGAGTGTTCTTGCTCGTAGCGTAGCGAAAACACCAGGATATACTAAATGGATCATTTGCGGTTCATTGGTACCAAAATTATGAATTTACGACGATGTTGAAAACACGGGTTCAAATCGTCACGGAACCTCAGGAACTGGGTGCAACCGGACAAATGTCTGACGCTTCTTCTACCTCCCCGTCATCTTCAGATGAAACACCTAGTACGGGTATATTTTGGCCACTTGCCCAGTGGGATTGCTTTCCCTTGATGTTTGCTAGGTGCGCAAACCATTCGACAGCGTGCCTTCTTTTAAGATGACCTATCTGGCCTCCGGTACCATCGTTGGTACCAGTCTTACCACGGCTAACTCTAGTCTTACAAATGGAACAAATGGCTATGTAATCATGCTTTGCATGGACACTAAAAAAGTTCCAAACTGGGGACTGGAAACTTCTGGTTTTGCCGCACGAGGTGATACTGCCAATGCCAGATGAAGCAGTGGTGGATGAGCCTTGCAGACATCTACTGGGTTGTGCAATTATTGCAGCAACCCTACTTGAGGGAGTCGAGCTGGATGGAGGTCCCCTCTGGGGAGAAAATATGGGAGCTGTAGGTTTTGTTGAACTTGTTGTACTACTTGACTGCGTTGGTGGTGCTACCAGTGCCACTTCGCCAGGGTCACGCTCAGCATGACGTTGGGATAGGGTATAAATGTCTGTCTGCTGCATGGCCGGTGTGGCTGGAATGATGTGTATGATGACTAGGTCATTGCTGTTATCCTGTTCATCAACATCAGAATGCACCACTTCATCAAGTCCGACGTTCGGATCCATAAGTATGAGCTTTCCGGGGCCCTTCCTTTTAACATTTGATACCTTTCTCAGCTCATGGTGTGCCTCCCTCTCAGACGTCGGAGATGGTTGCCAATCTTGATCCAGATCATCTGATGGAGCGGGGCTTGAAGAGAAACTTACACACCCTCCGTGATCTTTTCCTTGCTGGGGAGCTGGGAGAAAATGAATCATCAGGGCTTCGTCTTCCTGACATGATACCCCGGCTCCAAAGTCAATTTCCTCCTGTGCCCCTACTTCTGGAAGAACAACCATTGTGGGCACTTGCACCGCTCCATGCGCCGCTACATGGGCCTCTTCACTGACCTCTACTTGCAACTCTCCATGGACCTCTCCTTCTCGGCCCTCTCCTTCTCTGCCTTCTCCTTCTCGGCCTTCTCCTTCTCGGCCTTCTCCTTCTCGGCCTTCTCCTTCTCGGCCTTCTCCTTCTCGGCCTTCTCCTTCTCGGCCTTCTCCTTCTCGGCCTTCTCCTTCTCGGCCTTCTCCTTCTCGGCCTTCTCCTTCTCGGCCAGCTCCTTCTCGGCCAGCTCCTTCTCGGCCAGCTCCTTCTCGGCCAGCTCCTTCTCGGCCAGCTCCTTCTCGGACAGCTCCTTCTCGGACAGCTCCTTCTCGGACAGCTCTTTCTCGGACAGCTCCTTCTCGGCCAGCTCCTTCTCGGACAGCTCCTTCTCGGACAGCTCCTTCTCGGACAGCTCCTTCTCGGACAGCTCCTTGGACAGCTCCTTGCGCATGTACTTGTGCTTGTACTAGTAGCCCATGCAGTTATTGTTGCGGCTTTGGTTGTTGAATAGTACTTGTGAGATGAGTTACAACCTGTGTTGATTGTGTGCTGCTACTTTCTTGCGATGAGCCAACATCACTGGTCGTTGGTGATTGAACCACTAAACAGGCTACCTGTGCAGCACTCATGGTGGACTTTTGTTCTTTCCACAAAAATGTAGTGGTCGAGGCACCAGTCTCCTTGGTAAGTGGTGCCACTTGCTTCTTCTTCTCCTTAGTAGAGACATCTTTCTTGCAAGAGGAGATACGGGCACCTCTTTTTGGAGCCATCTTCTTCAGATGTCAGAACAGCAGGCCGCAGCAGGACCTCTTCCTGGCACTGATGCTCAACAATGATGCGGAGTTCTTGACTTTGTGCACCTAAAAGCAAACGAAGACAGAGGAACATCAGTTAAATATATGTTGCATATGTAGCTCTTCAATTAATAGTTTGCAAGTAGGCATTTATGAATACACACGTGCACACCACAATATGGAAATATCAAAAATAAGAATTGCTAAATTTTTGGGAAACAGGAATTTAACATTGATCCAAGAGAGCCCACAGAGGGGGTTGTAGTTTCATGTACCACTGACTCCCCCTGGGCACAATGGGTGAAAGCAAGGCAAAATGGGTGCAGGCCTATGGCACAAAGCTGCCTGACTGCCTGCCTTCAAAATGGCCGCTTGACCCCCATCCACATGGCCAGGACCATGCCTCAAAATGGCCCTCACCAACATAGCCAGCCCCCAACCCCTACTCCAAAAAGTAAAAAAACACCACACAAATCACCACAATCCAATGCCATCCATGCCCTGGGCAGAATCATGTTAAAATTCAACAAAACAGTTGTATCATGCACCCATAACTAAGCCTGGTCCAACTGGATACTGTGGCTAGCCAGTAGCTACTATATAATATTTTACTTAATGTTTTGAAAAAAGTTCCAAAATTGTAGCTAATGCCCCAAACAAACATCAACTTATCAACTTACTTGTGAAATCAAATTTCTAATCCAAAAGTAATCCAAAGAAAGTCAAAAAGGCCTCAAATCCAAATATCCAGCAGCATCCACAATAAGTAATCCTTCCCAGTCAAGATCAAATTCAAAATGGACAAAGCAATGGGAGGAGCTTGCTGGACAGGAACAGGAAGAACTTGGTGACTGGGGCACTTCCTTCACCCCCCACCCCCTCCCCCCCCCACAAAATGGACTCCTTGCAATTAATTATGGTGCCTGCTGGTGGTTTTCAATTCATGTGCAGGATTGTAATTTTTGCAATTTCGCGAGTGCGAGATTGTTGCTGCGCGGGACGCGAGCAGTGCGAACACAAGCAAAAAAATCCGCAGCTCGCGAACTTGCAGATTTTCGGTAAATCCACAGGAGTTCTAAGCCCCCTGGGCATAATAAATGAAATCAGAGCAGACTGGGTGGGCCTATGGCACAAAGCACACTGCCTGACTTCAAAATGGCCGCTTGACCCCACATGGCCAGGACCTGCAGGACCATGCCTCAAAATGGCCCCCCACCAACATAGCCAGCCCCCAACACCACCCCAAAAAGTCGAAAAACACACACAAAAATCACCACAAACAAACAACATCAACTTATCAACTTACTTGTGAAATCAAATTTCGAATCGAAAAGTAATCCAAAAGGCCTCAAATCCAAATATCCAGCAGCATCCACAAAAAGTAATCCTTCCCAGTCAAGATCGAATTCAAAGTGGCCAGGAAATGGACTAAGCAATGGGAGGAGCTTGCTGAACAGGAACAGATAGTTGGAGACTGGGGCACTTCCTTCACCCAACCCCAATGGGAGGAGCTTGCTGGACAGGAACAGGAAGTTTGAGACTGGGCGGAGGTTCTCCTTCTTTGGGAATTGTGAGAAGGCAGGGGTGGAAGCAAGGAGTTTTATTTCTGCAGAGGATCAGTGGGTTGTAGGATGAGGTTCCATATATGTATTATTGAAAATGTGGCACAAAGCCATCCCATTACCAACAAATTCTTCAGAGCCGACTGCACCTCTTCAGCTCTCTGACATTAATCTTTCTTGACAGTTATCTAGGATGTTGTCATATTATCTTTTTTGAGGTCGTTTACCAGGTCACACAAAAGGTGTGCCCACCCTAGATTCAGAAGGGCTGGATATATTCCATAGGATTAACACCTTGGCTGCTAGGTGTTTTCCCCTCCTGTGCTGCAGGCCCCCTCTTTCCCATTGTTCATGACGAGCTGAGCTCGTCATCAGCATCGAAAGGGTTAAGGGAGGCGCTGATGTGGCTATTCACATAGGTAACTTACATTTGTCCATAACTTCCACATGTAATTTACTTTTGCCGATTCACAGAATCAGAGTGTAAATTCACTCAAACAACACTCCACTTCAAGATGTGTAGAGACGAGACATAACAATAGATTTTGTCTTTCCTATAATTAGCTAAAGAATGCAACACATAAATCTGTTGTCATACATGTTTTTTTGCTGCTTATCAATGTTCATCTAGAAAAATACTGTAAAGGTAAAGTCAGGTTTAGTTTCACTGTTGTTTTTTAAACTGTCATTTTATTGACCACCCAGAGGCTCTCTGAAGCGGTCGCTCCCTCGCAGCTCCCTGCTCTACACCACACGTGGTATCGTAGCGCCTAATAAGCATTGCCATAACCTAAGTGCATTTTAAAACTGAGCGCAGTGTATTGTATGCTGATTGTACCTGTAATATTGCTGTGAGTAGCGCTTTGCAATTAGCCAGAACTGCGCGCACTAAATCGACGCAGCGCTTGCTGAACAGACAGTCTTTTAATCTGATTCTGTGCCTTATGATATTGCTGTCTCACTCGCTTTGTTATTTGTTTGCCTGATTGCGCTGCCCAGTAGATTGCCTCCTACATCGTGCCCAATCTCGTCCTGTTCCCTAGCATGGCTTGCAGCCATCTTGTTGATTGTTAGTTTGTTGTGCCTCTCAGGCCGGCTCTCGACCCCGCCTCCCGCCTCCCAGCTGCTCCGCCCTCGCCCCTTCCCCCCCCCCACTATCCTATATGACTGATGTCTTTCTGCCCAGCATTCACGCGCTGCGGTCGCGCCCTATGCGCGCTGAAGGTGCGCCAAAGGTAAGCCTGTCTAGTCCCGTCCGCGCCTGGACCGCGCCCAGCGCCAGACCCCCTGTTCCTCGCAGTACCCAACCCTCTAGAATCACATATGATGCCGCAACTCTCATCGCCCTCAACCCCGGACGCACACCACAATGCTGCAAAGCCACCCCAGGACGTACCCACGGCCGATTCGCCTGCCTCTCCTGCAAGTTCAACTGCTTCAGAACCCTCACCAAACCCACTTCCTCCACACACAGCTCCGACTCCAACCACCTGAAATGCATCCTGCTTAACACCCGCTCGGTCCACAGACACGCAACCGAACTCTGGGACCTACTCGACACTGCGTCACCGGACATCGCCTTCCTCACAGAAACATGGATGAACACATCATCAGCACCCGACATCGCCATAGCCATACCGGACGCCTACAAGATTATCCGTAAAGACCGCATCAATCAAACAGGAGGAGGCGTCGCCATCATCCACAGGAACACCATCAAAATCACGACCAGCTCCGACGATAATCTTGCAACCGCCGAACATCTCCACTTCCAGATCCACACCGACCCCAGGACCACACTTAGAGGCACCCTCATCTACAGGCCTCCAGGTACCCGCACTCTATTCAGCGATGACATCACGGACTTCGTCAGCCCACATGCCCTCGCCTCCGAGAACTACATTCTTTTAGGAGACCTCAACTACCACCTTGAAAACAAACACGACACCAACACCACCACCCTTCTGGACAACCTGGCCAACCTCGGACTCAAACAACTCGTGGACACCCCTACCCATGCTGCCGGACACACACTCGACCCTATCTTCACTTCCAGCAAGCATATCTCCTTTGATCGCACCACAGCTCTCCATTGGACAGACCACTGCTGTGTTCACTTCAGCTACAAAACCACCCTCAACCACAACCGCCCACAACCTATTCCTCAGAGAAATTGGAACAAAATCACCTCCGACTAACTCCTCACATCACTAAACCAAAACCCTCCCTCCCTCTCACTGGACCCAAACCAAGCGGCCACCAATCTCAAGCAATGGATCACCCACAGTGCTGATGAATTAGCACCCCTGAAAAAGCACCAGACCAAATCAGCCAGCAAAAAGGCCCCCTGGTTCAACGATGACCTTAAAATATCCAAGAAGCTATGCCGCACCCTGGAGAAAACATGGAGAAAAAACCCAACCACCGACAACATGGCCACCCTCAAGGCAGCCACCTGCAAACACCACCAACTGATTCGATCCGCCAAGAAATCAGCATTCAAGGATCGCCTCGACAACAACTCTCACAACAGCAAGGAACTCTTCAACATCGTCAAAGAATTCACCAACCCCACTGCTGCATCTAACGACATCACTCCCTCCCAAGACCTCTGCGATGCGCTATCCTCCTTCTTCTACAACAAAATTGCCGACATCCACAACAGCTTCGAGAATACCCCCAGCGATCAGCCCCCCCCACCCCCCTCTGATTCTACTCCACCAACTAACAACCTTAGCAACTGGAACCCAATCACCACTGAAGAAACCACCCGCCTAATGAACTCAATCCACTCTGGCTCGCCAACCGACCCCTGCCCCCACTACATCTTCAACAAAGCTGACTCCATCATCGCTCCCCATCTCCGTGACGTCATCAACTGCTCGTTCAACTCTGCCACCTTTCCAGATAGCTGGAAACACGCTGAACTCAGCGCCCTTCTGAAGAAACCCACAGCAGACCCCTCGGAACTTAAAAACTACCGACCCATATCCCTCCTCCCATTCCCGTCCAAAGTAATTGAGAAAGCCATCAACAGTCAACTCGCCGCCTTCCTTGAATCCAACAAGTCCCTCGATCCATCTCAATCCGGGTTTCGAGCCAAACACAGCACCGAAACCGCCCTCATCGCAGCGACTGACGACATCTGAACACTACTAGACAACGGAGAAACTGTGGCCCTCATTCTACTCGACCTCTCCGCCGCTTTCGACACAGTCTGCCACAGCACCCTCATACAACGCCTCAGTAACATCGGCATACAAGGAAAAGCCTTGGACTGGATCATCTCATTCCTCGCTGGGAGTACTCAAAGAGTTCGACTCCCCCCATTCAACTCAAAGGCCACTGAAGTCATCTGTGGCGTACCACAAAGATCCTCACTCAGTCCCACCCTCTTCAACGTTTACATGAGTCCTCTTGCCTCCATCGCACGTCAACACAACCTCAACATCATCTCTTACGCCGACGACACCCAGCTAATCCTTTCCCTCACCAAAGACCCTAACACCGCCAAAACCAACCTTCACGAAGGCATGAAAGAAGTAGCCGAATGGATGAAACATAGCCGCCTAAAACTCAACTCAGACAAAACCGAGGTGCTCATCCTAGGATCTTCCCCCTCTGCCTGGGACGACTCTTGGTGGCCCTCTGCTTTGGGCACAGCACCCACTCCCACAGACCATGCACGTAACCTTGGCTTCATCCTTGACTCCTCTCTCTCGATGTCCAGACAAGTCAACGCAGTCTCATCCTCCTGCTTCAACTTACTTCGCATTCTCAAAAAGATCTTCAGCTGGATCCCCCTCGAGACAAGAAAAACTGTCACCCACGCACCTGTCACAAGTCGACTGGATTATGAAAACACCTTCTACGCCCGAATGACAACAAAACTACAGAAAAAACTTCAACGCATCCAAAACGCATCAGCGAGACTCATATTAGACATCCCTCACCATGATCACATCACCGGACACTTAAAAGACCTCCACTGGCTTCCCGTCAACAAAAGAATTACTTTCCGCCTTCTCACCCACGCACACAAAGCCCTCTATAATCTAGGACCCGAATGCCTCAACACTCGACTGTCCTTCTACAAACCCACCCGCCAACTAAGATCGTCCAATCAAGCCCTCGCCGCAGTCCCGCGCATCCGAAAATCCACCATGGGTGGCAGATCATTCTCCTTCCTTGCTGCCAAGACCTGGAACTCACTCCCCACTCACCTCCGCCTTACTCAAAACCACATCTCCTTCAGAAAAGAACTTAAAACCTGGCTATTCGACAAATGATGAACCCCTTCCCCAAGCGCCTTGAGTCCCTCTGGGTGAGTAGTGCGCTATACAAATACCCGAACTTGAACTTGAACTTATTGTGCTTCAAGACCTGCCTTTCACCTCGGCTGCTGGTTTAGGCAGCAGGCATTGTGACATCAGAACTCAACTGTAATAAATTATTACAGTTGAGCAGCTACATTATTTCTGTATTACAGACGACAACAGACGTCAGAAGTGCCCTGTAATAAGGAAATTGAGAACAGCTTTCTAAACATGGATTGCAGCCTGCTATATCCATGCATTATGTATCGATTAATCATCTCTAAATATTGACTCTTTCATAAATAAGTTGAAAGTAAATTTCAGGGCTGCCTGAAACAGTAAGGCTTTGCTTCTACACATTTTCTCCAGATGTGCTGTGGGGGACTTGATGAATATAGCTACTGCTTCTGTGTCTTGAATGTGTTTGTATTTTTCCAAACTTTTCCACCTGGTGGCAGCGTTCTGTTCGATTATGTGATTGAGCGCTCACTATGGAGTGGGGTTTATGCAGAGGTAGGTGACTTTGAAGGGTGATCTGCCTGGTTGGAAGGTGTGTTGATGGTGTTGGTGTAGTAAGATTTCTTGGCTTCAATAATCATATTCCTGCGGTTTGTGAGAATTTCCAGCATTGTCTACTGTCATTTTTCCTCCTGCCTTTGTAATGAGTCTTTGCATTTGGCAAGGTCCTAAGGGTGCCAGCGAGAATGGAGAGCTTTTCTCTCTCTTGAAGGGTCTTGAGAGAAGTCTCGGACTCACCTGTGGTCTGAGGTTTGCGGGTGAGGAGCAGGGAACTGATTTCTGTGGCAGGATCTGAAGTGGCATCGCAGGTGCGTGGTCGTCCTGGATGGGGTCAATGGTGATGTTCATTAAAGGGCGCAAATGCTTCTCAATTTGCTTTGTTTGTTCTCGTTGAGAGGGTTTGGTGTTTACTGAGTTGACTAGGTTTGGTTGGACCAGTCTATTCTGAGAAGGTAAACTAGGGGGTTCATCACAGATCAGTAGACTACAAGATGTTCTTAATGTCCATTGGGTGGGTGATGAGTTTCCTGATGTCAGTTGTCACCAGCGGGAAGTGTTCCTTACTGGTCTTGGATGCTACAGATCCTGGGAGGGTTGAAATCATCATGAAACGTTGTGCTAGAGAAGCTTGCTGATGCTGCTGCAGTGAGTTCTGAGACCCTGGAGGTGACAGCAAACTTCTTTCCTTGAGGTCTGTAAAGGGTTAGAATTATTCTTGACACCTTATCTTCAATTAACGCCTCAGGTCATCATTCACCAGGTGACCTTTGCTAAATATGGACAGAGACGAGGGCAACCCACTGTCTGTAACTCCCAGTAACAATATAAGTCAAACAGGAGCAACAAAGGAAGTCACATGACACCTGCCTTGTCAGTCACCCAAAGCCCAACTGCAAGCCCGGCATACCATCTCTTTGAAGTGGTGTCCCCGACACCACTCAGCATCCTCTTCGCTTTTCCATAACCTTGCAAACATTGCATCCGTACACATCACCCACAGGAACCAATACCAGACCATCTCATCCAACTCATCACCTCAAACCCAGTCCTTGAGAAAGAAACCCATAATTCATGCTTTCAACGCCCTCTTTGTAGTACAGAACACAGAAAGCATGCATGACGTTATCACCACATGCAATGTCAGTGTTCACCTCCTCACATGGATGTGGTACTCCCCACCACCACTCACATCCTTAATATCTTGTTCCCTCTGGAAAGGTGGGATTTTCACTCTAGAATCGGAATCAGAATTCTAGAATCCCGCCACAGGTCGACTAGACCTTTTTACCTGTCATAGAGTGTAGAAGGCAATCTATCTTGACATCATAACATCAGTTCAAACCATCCCTATTGCTTTCCCCAAAGAACCACTGACAAAAAGTCAAGTTTAAAGATTTATTATAGAGCCAGAAGCAGTTGTGTATATAAACACCTCAGTAACAGGTTCAAAAGATAAACAGGCACTAGTACAAACATAATCCTACGGAAAAGTGTCACTCGACTAAGAAACAATACCAGTATAATTTCCAAAACCACCAGACTAGCAAGAATTGCTATTATCTGGGTTTTAGCAGGCATCGAAGGAAAGAAGAAATACATCCAGATAAATCTGTCCCTACACTATACTAAATGACATCCCTACATAGCAGGTTCCCTTCTAACAAAGGTGTCAGCTGTGGTGACTTCCAAAGAAGTTCACTCACTTAGTTCGGACTTAGCCTATGAACTCATCTCGCATAGCAAAGCTCTCTGCCTACCCAGCATCTTTCTTCGCCCTCGTGCGCATCTGCTCTGCTCTCCTACCGGGGTGCTGTCCCTAATACAAAATCCACAATAAGGGCGACACGCCCCAAGGTACGCCCCTCTCTGAGGTATTAACTTTCAAACAAAATTCATTACGACATCTTCATCCTTGTTCGTTGAAAAACGGCCTTGGGTCCCAGAGTCGTCTCCTCTTGAAGTTGCTTCCCTAAAATTCCGCAGCCACTCCTCCATGTCTGGGACTACCATCCTAACTCTCATACACAATGGGCCCTTCTCTACTATCTCTGGTTAACCTTGCACCTGCAAAGGAACACACATAAATCGATTCACAGTACCATGCTACTAGCAATTAATTTTCTAAAACAACCTTCCAGGAAAGGCACTTCCATGATTTAATGTAATGTGAAACATTCCTAGTTTGGCCTACACGGCCTTCCTCCCCACTTGGGCCTCTGCACGTTTCGGAATGTCACCCCCTATCATTGGCAAACATTTTCGTTCATTAGGCCTACATCATTATAGAAAAAGGAATACATTCTCTAACTAAAACACTTCTATGTCGTTACATGGATACAATAATACATTTCTAAACATGCATTTAAATACATCAATGCCTATTTGAGCATCCTATAACTGAATTGGTATGACACTACAAATACATTTCTAAGTTAACATGACATTAGTATTTCAAAAGCACTTTACATTACAGCTATGTAAATTCTGGTACATGGTTTCATAGCCCTGTGTCATATTCAAACATGATTATAATCCTCTATATATGCGGGTGCTGATTACTCGTGAATATGATGCACCCCTACAATTTCTAACACAGTTTTGCGCTCTCTCACCTCCAAAACAGAGCTTCCAGCATACGAGTTGGGCCAACAGACCAGTCGCAGGTCATCAATAGGTCATTCTGACATCAACCACAGGTCAGTTCAGCATGGTCGAGCACACTCGAGAGGCAACCAGCATTCAAGTCAAATGGGCCATCCTGCCAGCTCCTATAATGTCACCTCCCACCTCATTAATGTACAATTGTGTATTCTCATCAAAACCCATTTATTATTACATGTAGATAGTCACTAAAAGAGGATAAAACTATTTAATAACTTGAAAATGCTTTGAAACAAGCTGTTGTCTCCTTGTAATGACCTAGAGATGCTTTGCTCTTACTGCCAAAACACAATAAAAAAGGAAGATATGAATTCAAAAACATAGAAATCATGAATAATTTCATGTTTTAATATCCGATTCGTTCTTGTCATGTATCCCCCCAGCCTCCAAACATGAGCTTGAAACCTTCTCTCTGAAAAAGCTTCCAGCTCACTTACTGCCACCATGTGATATAATCGCTTCACAGTATTTTGTGTGTAAAGGAGAGGTGTTGTGTGACATACATTTGTCACACAATCCGCATAAATGCCTACCATGTGAGTAGGCATGTATGCGGCTGGCTTTACATTTTTTATTTTATTTCTTTATACTGGGAAGGTCTTCTCACCCTGTAATTTATAGCTGGCCATACTCGGAAGCAGGAGGTTACCTCACTGATTGTAATTTCATACTTGTTCCAAAAGGTATTCAAATATTTTCCGATTTCTTATTGGCATTGGTGGAAATAAGAAGAAAGACGTCAGGAGCAATATTATCTTATACAAGAAAATTCAAACATCTATCAATTTACAAATATTGTGTCTCTTTAATATTAAGGGGGTCATTACAACGGCGCTGAACCCGCCACCGCCCGCCTGTCAGTGGCGAATTCATCGCCATCGTGAGGTCATTTTCTGCCCGCCATAATATGATGGCAGGTGGTACTGTGGCAGTCGGAAACACTGCCCGCCACACATCCAACGGGCTCCTTGAGCCGCCGGTGCTGAGGATGCCCTCAGCATGTAATGCATGCCAGTGGTGCCTAGTGGGCACTGCCGGTCAGATTACGATGCTGGCTCCCCACCCGCCTTTCCATGATGGTCTTTGGGGACCCGTTGTGAGACCTCCTTGTGCTGTGGCAGTTTGTTTTTGCACTTGAGGGGCACCTATGGTGCCCCCTATATTTCCCTGCACCATGTGGCACTCACTGTGTGGTGCAAGTGGTGAAGGCAAAAGCAATACCTGCATTTTTTCCATTGCGGTGGGTGCTGCAGCCAGCAGCACCAGCCGCAATGGAAAAAGTGCCTTTTGCGGCCGCCGTGTTGGGGGCCACATTGTAATTGCATATGTGGGACCGCCGCCTTATAGGCGGGCGCTCCCCATCCCCGTGACGATGGCGGATGAAAAGAATTCCCTCTGCCATCGTAATCAGGCCCTAAGTGATGGGTTCTTATTGAGGCTCACTCTCCAACAAGACCAGAGATAGTCTAGCCATCGAAGACAGTAACTAAGCAGACAGCAGTAGAGTTGAGCTCTTTTCAGATGCTTTTAAGTCTGTGAACAGCCACAGAAATCCCAAATCCACAGCCAGAAATTCAAGGACTCACAGACAGCAATGTGTTACAAGTAGGGCTTCCAGACTGGAAGACTCTAAAGTGTTTTTAAATTGTAGTTGTTCACTTTTTTGGTCTAGTTTCACAGCTCCGATGTATGGAACACCTTTTGCTATCAATTCTTTAAACAATTTATAGAGTGGGCTTTGGCTCTTCCAACCGGATGGCTGCTCGCTGTATCATTCCAGCTCCTATGAATGGCTTGTATTCCCATTCTTGATGGACTATTTTACATCTCGAAAGGTTTCTGAACCATCACACACCACCTTCCAGCCCCGGCCTGTGCAGGTAAGAGCGGTGGAACATTTGTGCCAGGTTGGGGGGTGGAGGGGATTTTGACAGTCGAAGACGAGGGAAAATAAATTATTTATATTTTTTTCCCTCGTCATCATCAGTCGAAATTCACCCCACCCGTCCCCACCGCCCCACTGCTCTTACCTACACGGACCGCAGCTCCCACCGGTTTTAGCCCTATAAACAATTGAGTTTTGTTTTCCCATTTCTGCAGGCTTTTGTAAATGTTTTGTCAATACCCGAAATGCAAGTCAGATTGGGATAAGTTCAGTGTCAAACTGTAATTTACTTCGAATGAAAAAAGTTTGCCATGTTGGTATTGAACAGTGAGATTTAGTAAAGGTGAGTATTTCACCAATTTGAGCCAAGCGTTCACTTTTTAGTTAAATCTAGGGAAGCAAATACCACAGGGTATAAACATGAATAGCTTTTAATGTGAAAGACAGAGGTTTATGAAAAGGAACATTCATCCAAATGAAGCTAATATATATAAAAAAATATGTATAATTACAATTGCCATAGGATGTACTGCTACTTGTAATACCGCTAATATCCATCATGTTTGTGACTGAGTATCCCATCTGGCAAACTATAAATCAGGCTCCTAATTAAAAAAAAACTAATAAAAAAAAAACTTTTATTTAAAAATTAAAACAAATCTAAATGAATCAAATGTTTATTTTTTTTTACCAAATATGCTACATATGAAATAACAAATGTTAGTGAGGGTGGGACTTTTTTTTATCATCGGTTAAAAATAATATTTATAAATTATATTATTATTAATAAATTAAAATGAAATAATTATGCAATATAAATATATTTGTTAGGTTAATGTGCTGTAACATTTTATTTTATTAGTTCTAGGTTAAACTAAAAACATATATTTAATTTAGATTTACATTAAATTATGTTGTCGTTTTTTACATAATACTAGACTTAATCCATTTCCTTTATACTTTCCCATAGGGAGCTGTCTGCCACTTGACGGAGATCTCCACCAATGTGTTCAAAGTAACACTTGGAAAAAATATAAAATTATACATTGGTGCAATAGTGAAGATACAAATGAGTATATATACATTTGTAAATTTCCCCTTGTGAATAGGCCCTCAAAGTATGTATTCAGTTGCATCATTCAGCCTTCAAAAGGTTCCTCTGCTGTTAAGAAAGACTGCACATAAATTATTTTGGCAACTAAATAAAGGTATCCTCCTAATCGTTTTCTTCTAAGAATCTGTTTTATTGTGTTGCATTCATACAACATGTAGCACCTTACACAACTGTGCATGGCAGAAGTGCTGCAGGCTAAGGCAAGTGAAACTTATATTTTTTAAATGTTTAATTTTTATGTACTTTATGTATGTATTCTATGTATTTTTAAATATAGCTCCTCCCCATTTTTCCATATCACCAACTGCCACTAGATGCTAGCTCTGGCAGTGGATGCCACAGGTACAAATCTCCACCATAACATTTTGAGCA
>NW_028247408.1:0-16761 GCF_964263255.1 Lissotriton vulgaris | reverse complement strand
TATTTTAAGTATAAGCTAATCTTAAAAAAAAATTCAGATGCAATTGTAAGATTCCTCGTTTTTTTTCAATCATATAGAGTGTCAAGGTTTTTAGTCCCTGTAATGTTTAAGTTTCTAGTTTTTCTAACGCTTTCATTTTGCAATCGTTGTATGGATTATTAATTTATTTTCTGCCTTCCTTATTTTCAGTTGTGGAAGAAGCTGCCCCTTTGTCTAGGTGAGTGTATGCATGTTTCATACCACCTATAGCTTTTATTTTAGCACTTACTCATAATGAACTGCTAAGTGCATGCTGCACTCTCAAAATAGCTTGTCATATTCTCCGAACTAATTTTCAGTCCAAGTTCTGATATTATTTTTCTTTTAATGCAATTTGTTTATAATGTTGCTGGCAATAAACATTAAGGCTTAATTTGGATATTGGTCGAAAAGCCTCCGATAACAGGGTGTACACTTTCCGACCAACATCCAAGGTTTGACTTCCTGGCGCATAATTACAATATAGGCAGTTGGAAGTCAAACCGGGTAGTTATTCTAGCTGGTTTCCGATGGGCTCAAGGAACCCATCGGCCAGTTGGACCCAGAACATAATCCCTTAAAGACTGCGTTTCCGCCGTCAGATTTACGAAGTTGGTTTCCCACTGGCTATTCATGTGGGGCTTTCCGACATAAAAAGCCTGTCGGAAAGCGACTTTGGGGGACGCCTATCAGAGTCCAAATTCGTCTGCGACCTCCAGTTGTGTACCCCCCCCCTGCAAATCCCTGTATCATGTTTCTGGCACAGTTAGGTGCCTAACATATGTTGAGGATAGGAACACTAGCCTCTAGACTGGGCTCTCCAATAATAACGAAAACAAAGTTTTCTCATTAGATTATTCAAGATTTATTCCATTTCGTGCACTTCAAATTTGTTCATTTAAATGTAGTATTCGTTGCTCTTGTCAACATAATATAAATCTTATGTTGTATTATACATCATTATGTTAATCCATGTTTTCAAAATACCCAATGCATTTCGGGTCAAACAACCAGCCATGACCCTTCGTCAGGGGTCTAAAGAAAGGGAATCAAACAGGACCAAATTAGTCACCCGACAAATTGATCAACAGTCTAAAAATATGCCATGTCCCAATGCTGTTAATTTCACTGTATGCGAAAGAAAACGCGAAAAAAACGGAAACAGTCGTGATTAAACAAGAACCCAAATGCACCAGATCAAGATACAGAGCGCTTGGCTTAAGCATACATTGACGAGCAGAAGAGTGCTCCACCTTCATACTGTGGGAAAGTCATAGCGCATACCGCTGCCACTACATCGAAAATGCCAGCATGACAAAACAAAATACTGTCACAAAGGTCCGAAAACTTACATGCTTATAGTCGCGTTCGCGCTTCCATGGGTTTCAGCAAGTTAACAACTATCCAACTACACTCGTTCTCATAGGATAAAGCATGTGTCACGTGATCGCGGTTTCAACCAATAGCGTTGCAGAACCGTGGTCACGTGAGCGGAGTATACTGGCTTCAAAATAAGGATGCAATACTGCAGTAGTAACGGGGCTTAGCCACAAATGTGAATCTGCAACCACACAAATAGCGCTGAGAATAAATAGTGACAAAAGGTGCGATACAAATGGGGACTCAAATAAAAATAAAAATACAATAAAATGAAACATCACGGATATGGATAATGAAACCTTACTGAATGCACAAATTATCCCATTGCATATTGACACATGTTAAGGGAAACAGGACCTGGGCACAAGTCAATGACAGTGTTAAGTGAGTCATAAGACCCACGCATACTCAATGCGATCATTCAAACCCATGGGCTGGGAAGAGTTCAGTTTTTTAATCCATTGAAACTCTGCTTTTAGTCTTTGTTTCATGGAATCCATGTCAGGGCGCTGATGAATAACCTCGATCACCATGAATTTTAACTGTGATATTTGGTGATTCATTTCTTTCCAATGGCACGCTATTGCTGACTTGAGATTACTGAGTCTGATATTGCTTTTATGTTCCGTGATACGGATTTTCACTTTACGTTCAGTTTGCCCGACGTATACCTTGCCACACGGGCACTTTATCAAATATATACAATTTGCTGTGTCGCAATTACCAGAATACTCCAATTCAATGGGGAAGCCTTTAGTTGGATGCATCATAATGTTTCCACAGATAACATTATTGCAATGAATGCAATTGAAACATTTGGACATTCCTTTCCATGTTCTTTTCTCTTTGTTTGGAGTGTTCAACACTTCTTTCAAATTTTTAGATCTTTGATATGCGAAGGTCACATGATCATTATATATGTCTTTCAAATCAGGTTCATTTTGTACCAGATGCCAATGTTTATTGATGATTCTTTTGATTTTCTCAGAATCTGACGAGTATTTAAGTACACATACAGTTTTATGGGTAGTTGGTTTGATTCTGGGTGTTAATAAATCCATCCTCTTGATTTTGTCGACTTTAACTATGGCTTGTATTAGAATATCATCCGGATACCCTCTTTGTTTATACTTTACAGTTTGTTGCAGGATAGATTCTTTTGCTTGTTCTTCATCCGATGTTATTCTCTTCAGTCGTGTGTATTGCGAAAAAGGCAAATGTTTTTTCAATGGCTCCGGATGGAAACTTTGAAAGAGCAGACTTGAGTTTCTATCGGTGGGTTTCTGGAACACTTTGGTGCTGATCTCTTGATTGGCAATGCTGATTTGTACATCAAGGAAAGATATCGAGTCTTTAGATATGGTGTGTGTGAATTTGATCCTTTCATTTTGACCATTGAGTGTCTTAATGTTGTCTTCCAATTTTTCTCTGGAACCGCACCAAATCAAAAAAATATCATCAATGTATCTCTTAAACATGGTCAGACCTTCAGTCCATGTTCGGTTGCCAAGTATATGATCTCTTTCGAATTTTTGCATAAAAATATTGGCGTATGAGGGGGCCCCCCCAAAGCCCATTGATGTTCCGTTGGATTGATTATAAAATTCTCCATTCCATTCGAAATAGCTGTGATACAGTGCATACTGCATCAGTTCCAAAACCAAAACTCTCTGATGTACTTCTAGATCACTGTGCAATAAGCTCCATTCAAGAGCCTCAATACCCTCTTTATGTGGGATAGAAGTGTACAATGCCACGACGTCTATCGTGCATAACCAATATGTTTCATTGTGTGACAGTTTCACACTGTTTAGCATATTCAAAAAGGATGTGGTATCCTTAATGTATGTATCACTTTTCTGAACAAGCGGTTGTAGGAATTTGTCGACAAACTTACCAATGGGTTCCGAGATAGATCCACAGGCCGAGACAATGGGTCTGAATGGTGGTCTGATGGGGTCCTTATGTATCTTGGGCAACATGTAAAGTTGCGGTCTCCTTGGATATTTAAGGTGAAAGAAAGCATGTGTTTTCTGGCTTATCCATTTCATGGTCAAAGCATGATCTACAATCTGATATAGGATTTTTTGATACTCTGCTGTAGGATCTGCAGTTAGTGGTAAATAGATATCCTGGTTCTGAACATGACTGTTGACACTGGATATGTAAAATTCTGTGTCCATTACTATCAAGGCGCCACCTTTGTCCGCTTTTTGAAAGGTTAGATCTTTATCTTTGCTGAGGTTTTGTAAGGTGTTCCATTCTGTGATGCTTAAATTAGATCTCTTGGGTTTGCTGAAAGTGATTTTTTGGATTTCAGACATAACAGATCTTTCAAATGCTTCTATGGTTTTGTGCGTGGTTGGAGCACAGAACGTGCTCGGTGGTTTGAACTCTTGATCCCAAGTCGGGATGGGGTTGGTTTGGCTTGTGTCCTTAAAGAAATACTTCAAATTCAGATTTCTGAAAAACTTGAATAGCGAAATTTCAGTCTCTCCAATGTTAGACCTATACGTGGGTACAAACGTAGTTCCTTTTTTGAGTACTGTCAGCTGCATGGGAGTTAATGGTTTCTCCGAGATGTTAATCACTAAGTTGTTTTCTGTACTTGACTCCGTGTTCGCTTTGCGATTTCTTCTGCTGTTTCTTTTCCTTTTTGCCCTTCTTGTTGCGATGTGATAGGCGGAGCGTTTGCTGCTGGACTTATATCTAAAAAAGTCGGTTGTTGAACGTTTAATTGGCTGGTTGATGGTACCTCTGTTTGTTTGCTGGTTTTTGTTAACGGTGGTCTGTTCTGCGCGATATCTGTGTCGGATACCACGCTTTCTTGTGAGGATGTGGTTGCTGATTGTTTTTGTTGGGGTTGTGGTTGCCATTTCCTTTTGTTGTAAATTTCAGCCCAAGAGTAAACCTCTTCCAATTTATGATCTAACGTATCACGACGATACTTTCGAATTTTCCTTTCGTTCACTTCCTTCGCGTATCTATCTAGTTTCAAGTTGACCTCCTCCAATAGTTTGTCTAAATCAGGAATTTTATTCAGTTCCTCTTTCAAAGTTTTGATCTCTTCTTCTATTTCTACCAACACTTTTGGCAGTTCCTCGACTATCAGCAGTATCAGGTCAAGGGAACACTTGTTCAGAATTTGATACCACTTTTCCAAGAATTTTTTGTTGTTGGAGCAAAGCATTGGCTTGAGCGCTATCCTGAGTCCCCTAGGGATCCTTTGGTTTCTGTGGTAGTGTATTAAAGTGGTTGCATGCAACCGTTGATTTATTTCCATTTTGCTTATGTATTCAAATTGCCTGAGAATTTGCGCAGTGGTGGTTTTTTGAGGGGTGATGCGTCTGGTCTCCTGGATGAGTCCATATATTTCCTTCGCAGCTTCTGTTGTGTAGACTAACGTTTCAGCTCTATTAGTAGTAGAGAGTGCTATATCATCCAATTGCATTTTTCAAAATTGGTGCTCAAGGATATGTGAGGCTGTAATACTGTGACAACAAATAATGTTATCCTGAGCACTCTGTGAACTTTTTCAATAGTTAGCTTTAAAGTTCCTGGTGGGTGCCCACGTCGTCGCACGTAGCCTAAACGTGCCTTAGAAAATCAAACATATGTTGAGGATAGGAACACTAGCCTCTAGACTGGGCTCTCCAATAATAACGAAAACAAAGTTTTCTCATTAGATTATTCAAGATTTATTCCATTTCGTGCACTTCAAATTTGTTCATTTAAACGTAGTATTCGTTGCTCTTGTCAACATAATAGAAATCTTATGTTGTATTATACATCATTATGTTAATCCATGTTTTCAAAATACCCAATGCATTTCGGGTCAAACAACAGCCATGACCCTTCGTCAGGGGTCTAAAGAAAGGGAATCAAACAGGACCAAATTAGTCACCCGACAAATTGATCAACAGTCTAAAAATATGCCATGTCACAATGCTGTTAATTTCACTGTATGCGAAAGAAAAACGCGAAAAAAACGGAAACAGTCGTGATTAAACAAGAACCCAAATGCACTAGATCAAGATACAGAGCGCTTGGCTTAAGCATACATTGACGAGCAGAAGAGTGCTCCACCTTCATACTGTGGGAAAGTCATAGCGCATACCGCTGCCACTACATCGAAAACGCCAGCATGACAAAACAAAATACTGTCACAAAGGTCCGAAAACTTACATGCTATCCTATATCAGATTGTAGATCATGCTTTGACCATGAAATGGATAAGCCAGAAAACACATGCTTTCTTTCACCTTAAATATCCAAGGAGACCGCAACTTTACATGTTGCCCAAGATACATAAGGACCCCATCAGACCACCATTCAGACCCATTGTCTCGGCCTGTGGATCTATCTCAGAACCCATTGGTAAGTTTGTCGACAAATTCCTACAACCGTTTGTTCAGAAAAGTGATACATACATTAAGGATACCACATCCTTTTTGAATATGCTAAACAGTGTGAAACTGTCACACAATGAAACATATTGGTTATGCACGATAGACGTCGTGGCATTGTACACTTCTATCCCACATAAAGAGGGTATTGAGGCTCTTGAATGGAGCTTATTGCACAGTGATCTAGAAGAACATCAGAGAGTTTTGGTTTTGGAACTGATGCAGTATGCACTGTATCAAAGCTATTTTGAATGGAATGGAGAATTTTATAATCAATCCAACGGAACATCAATGGGCTTTGGGGGGGCCCCCTCATACGCCAATATTTTTATGCAAAAATTCGAAAGAGATCATATACTTGGCAACCGAACATGGACTGAAGGTCTGACCATGTTTAAGAGATACATTGATGATATTTTTTTGATTTGGTGCGGTTCCAGAGAAAAATTGGAAGACAACATTAAGACACTCAATGGTCAAAATGAAAGGATCAAATTCGCACACACCATATCTAAAGACTCGATATCTTTCCTTGATGTACAAATCAGCATTGCCAATCAAGAGATCAGCACCAAAGTGTTCCAGAAACCCACCGATAGAAACTCAAGTCTGCTCTTTCAAAGTTTCCATCCGGAGCCATTGAAAAAACATTTGCCTTTTTCGCAATACACACGACTGAAGAGAATAACATCGGATGAAGAACAAGCAAAAGAATCTATCCTGCAACAAACTGTAAAGTATAAACAAAGAGGGTATCCGGATGATATTCTAATACAAGCCATAGTTAAAGTCGACAAAATCAAGAGGATTGATTTATTAACACCCAAAATCAAACCAACTACCCATAAAACTGTATGTGTACTTAAATACTCGTCAGATTCTGAGAAAATCAAAAGAATCATCAATAAACATTGGCATCTGGTACAAAATGAACCTGATTTGAAAGACATATATAATGATCATGTGACCTTCGCATATCAAAGATCTAAAAATTTGAAAGAAGTGTTGAACACTCCAAACAAAGAGAAAAGAACATGGAAAGGAATGTCCAAATGTTTCAATTGCATTCATTGCAATAATGTTATCTGTGGAAACATTATGATGCATCCAACTAAAGGCTTCCCCATTGAATTGGAGTATTCTGGTAATTGCGACACAGCAAATTGTATATATTTGATAAAGTGCCCGTGTGGCAAGGTATACGTCGGGCAAACTGAACGTAAAGTGAAAATCCGTATCACGGAACATAAAAGCAATATCAGACTCAGTAATCTCAAGTCAGCAATAGCGTGCTATTGGAAAGAAATGAATCACCAAATATCACAGTTAAAATTCATGGTGATCGAGGTTATTCATCAGCGCCCTGACATGGATTCCATGAAACAAAGACTAAAAGCAGAGTTTCAATGGATTAAAAAACTGAACTCTTCCCAGCCCATGGGTTTGAATGATCGCATTGAGTATGCGTGGGTCTTATGACTCACTTAACACTGTCATTGACTTGTGCCCAGGTCCTGTTTCCCTTAACATGTGTCAATATGCAATGGGATAATTTGTGCATTCAGTAAGGTTTCATTATCCATATCCGTGATGTTTCATTTTATTGTATTTTTATTTTTATTTGAGTCCCCATTTGTATCGCACCTTTTGTCACTATTTATTCTCAGCGCTATTTGTGTGGTTGCAGATTCACATTTGTGGCTAAGCCCCGTTACTACTGCAGTATTGCATCCTTATTTTGAAGCCAGTATACTCCGCTCACGTGACCACGGTTCTGCAACGCTATTGGTTGCAGCCGCGATCACGTGACACATGCTTTATCCTATGAGAACGAGTGTAGTTGGATAGTTGTTAACTTGCTGAAACCCATGGAAGCGCGAACGCGACTATAAGCATGTAAGTTTTCGGACCTTTGTGACAGTATTTTGTTTTGTCATGCTGGCGTTTTCGATGTAGTGGCAGCGGTATGCGCTATGACTTTCCCACAGTATGAAGGTGGAGCACTCTTCTGCTCGTCAATGTATGCTTAAGCCAAGCGCTCTGTATCTTGATCTGGTGCATTTGGGTTCTTGTTTAATCACGACTGTTTCCGTTTTTTCGCGTTTTTCTTTCGCATACAGTGAAATTAACAGCATTGTGACATGGCATATTTTTAGACTGTTGATCAATTTGTCGGGTGACTAATTTGGTCCTGTTTGATTCCCTTTCTTTAGTCCCCTGACGAAGGGTCATGGCTGTTGTTTGACCCGAAATGCATTGGGTATTTTGAAAACATGGATTAACATAATGATGTATAATACAACATAAGATTTCTATTATGTTGACAAGAGCAACGAATACTACGTTTAAATGAACAAATTTGAAGTGCACGAAATGGAATAAATCTTGAATAATCTAATGAGAAAACGTTGTTTTCGTTATTATTGGAGAGCCCAGTCTAGAGGCTAGTGTTTCTATCCTCAACATATGTTTGATTTTCTAAGGCACGTTTAGGCTACGTGCGACGACGTGGGCACCCACCAGGAACTTTAAAGCTAACTATTGAAAAAGTTCACAGAGTGCTCAGGATAACATTATTTGTTGTCACAGTTAGGTGCCTGCCACACGGTGCAGGGGTTTACACAAACTCCCATTTCTCTATTGAAGCTTGTGATGCAGGTGGTCACATTGTAATTAGGTGGTCAGAACTGCCGGCCTACGGTCGTTCGATTTCAACACCGAAACGGTGTCAGGCGGACTCAAGTCTGCCCGACATCGTAATGAGGCCCTAAATGCTGCTTGCAATCAACATTATATTGAGTTTTACGAGTGGAGCTACCTGTCCCACCCTCCTCTATATATTTTGTAGTTGTCCCTAAATCCTAAATTTCTAGGGGTGGGGGGGGCCAACATACTGTCCTTCCATGTTTGTATCATTTGTTGAACAAAGGGCTTCATAACACAATCTACTACAATACTTTTGGTTTATGTCACTGTTCATTATATCTCTGTTTTTGTTTCAGGTTAGCTCATAGCTTTGGAAATATAATTTTCTGTTGACTTTCCTATTCTAGGAATTGCTGTTCCCCATAATAGTGATTGTTTACTTCACCTTTTGTGCTCTTCAAACTCCCCATTTGTTTTTCAATTTCAGTGCACAATCTACCCACGTTTTCATATTCTCCTTTTAAACCAAATATTCAATTAACTTTTCAGGAAATGTTCTTTTACAATGTTTTGAATCATTTTCTGAGAATTAGGTTCAGTGAACATACTAGGAACTAATGCAATGACATAACTTAAATAGGTGTAGCTCTGTACTCATCGGAAAGAAAAAATATTGGTGAGAAATTATTTCAGTGCTGAATTTATTAAAATATTCTTTCTCTTATATTTTGTTTTTCCTTATCTATTATATACTTTTTATACCTTAGAGGATATTTTGAAATACAGCTTTGGACTCGGAGTCTTTAAGATTTAAATGCTTTAATTTAAACATTATTTTTGCATGCTCGGTACACAGACCTCTGTTTCCAGTTGAATATTGTAAATGCACATCCATACAAAGTTTCTAGTTTTTACACTTGCGAAAAACATTCTTATTACTTTGTGGAAAGTTGCGTTTGTCTTTGGTAAAAGAAGCGCGCCACCCACCGTGCTGTATCTTCGAAGATTTTGTCTATGAAGCACCCGGGAAGACAGAACCATATTTTAAATCGTAGTTTGGGAAACACATGACGAGATTGGAGCAAACCGCGCGAGGAGCCTAAAATTCATATTAGGGATGCAAATCACATTCCTTTGCCACCATTCTGATCCATGTTCATTATGCCTTATTTTATCTTTCGGAAGGGGGTTTCATTGATTAGGGTTTCCTCATTTAGCAGCTTTTTTGTTACCTGAATAAACCATTTACAACTGTGTAAGCAAAAATAAAAACAGCAACATTACTTGCATTTTGCTTGCTTTTAATCTGGAAATGTTTAACTACTCGTGCCTCAAATATTCCTACCAGTAGTTGTCCAGTAAACGGCCAAAAAATAGCGAAGATGCAAACTCCACTGACTAACCCATTCTGCTTGACATAATGTCAAGTGGTCGCAGTGTTAGCAGCCATTCACTGCTCATTTCCCATACCAATTAATCTGATGTCCAGACCAAAGAGTATTCAAAACAACACTGGATCAGGACAGTTACCACCAGCAATACTGACGTCGATTTTTTGAACCACACTAACTTACCACCTTTGTCCTAAACACGGCTGACCAAACAGGTGAACAAGGAAAAGCAAAGTTGAAAGCACCACATGAAAAAGGAATACGTTTGAGATGAGGGCATTCTGAATTTCTGGAATTGCAAGTGGATCCATGCATAGATTCACCAAGGGCTTTCTGAATACCCACATTCCTGCTGGGTTACCAGAGGAGCACACGTGTTGTAGAATTCCACCTGGCTAGGCCAGCCTCTCTCAACATATGTAAACACAGCTACAGTGGAGTCTCTTCACGTAACTGGTCTCCTCAATTAGAGGCACATACTTATTTTCGGAGTAGTTATCCATGGAATGAACACCAACAGCCTTGCATCTCACATTGCATGAAAGCCCTCCTGATTGACATCAACAGAAGGTGAAATGTGGAGAAACTCAAAAAACCTCAAGCTGAAGACTTGTTTCAGACCAAGGTTCACAGATTCCCAGCACATACCTTGCTGGGCCTCTTAAACATTCAATTGGTTCTGCTACACTCATTGTGGGAGATCCAAATGGCCCTAACTTTATGTGGTGCCAGACGAACCCTGGATGGAGACCTCCACTCTGCCCGGGGAGTGTGCGGAGATTTGCCTTCTCCGCATTCCACGGAGAAGGCACAACTCTGCACACTCTGAAGCGGAGCGGAGTTGGCCATCCCCTGCCTCCACCCCCATTATAAAAAGTAAGTAAACATTAAGAAAAAATACATTTAAAACCACTTTCCTGGCTTGAGGCGTCCCCGGGCTGCCCTCCTTCTCTTCTTCGCCATATCGGTAATCCTTGTGACAACTGCACATGCACTCAAGCGTGCTCATTTCTCACATGAAATGCGCATGCTCGGGCGCACGCGCATGCGCAGTTCTTACAAGGATTAGCGAGACAGCGAAGAAGAGGATGAGAACAGCCAGGAGACACCGCATACCAGATAAGGGGTTTTAGGTTTAATTTTTAATAATGTTAAATTACTTTTTATGAGGGGATTGAGGCGGGTGGCGTAGGTGAGTTCCACGGAGTTTGTTTTCAACTCCGATGACCTCCGCGTAGCCCAGCTCGCTCACTATGCCTGGGGTTATGCCAGACACGTTTTGTCTACAATATTTGGTACAATTTTTGTCCTGGCTGAAGTGACATTTTTGTGTTACCTGGCTTGGGAAATGTCAGGAAAGGAAAAAAGAACCACATCAGTAGAGCAGAAGGGAGATAATTTTGAGAATTAATGTGAACCGTTCCTGAACCATTTGTCCTCTGAATTCAGAGAATGTACATGTCTCAAATACTAGAAGGTTTTGTGAATGTTATTACCAGAGGCATCACAATTAGTATGAAATAATTGTGGAGTAGAATGTGTGTTCATATCTTGATTTGAATAATCAAGGTTTTCATGCAGACCTATAATTCTCCGAAAGCTGCATGATTTCACAAGATGCATAGGGGTGGGGGTGTGTAAGTCATAAAAGTGGTTTATTGCATGTAATAATCGCCCCAATGGCTGATGGATGTAAGTGCCTATTCTCGTAATGCAATACTTTAAACTCAATTTTAAAAAATGTGTATCTCCTACTAATCCCTAAGAATTGAAAAGGTAGCGTATCGCCAATAACATGCAACCCCCATCCGAAGCGAAAGTACTCAAATGAGGAAGATTCTTTCAAATATTTCCTGACATAAGTTTCACATCCTAAATATTGTTTACATAAATGGTGTGCTGTCGGGTGTATATTTTATTTTAATAATTCCAAATGGGAAGTATTTTAATAAATGATATTTAGGACAAAGAAAAAAATTATATATATATATATATATATATATATATATATATATATATATATATATATATATATATATATATATATATATATATCGTGACCAAGGGGAGGAGCCCCGAAACGCGTCGGAGTGACTATGTTTTGCTGTCATTTACGCTGAATAAATGAAACTTTGCTAAATACGCTGGTTGGAGTCCGTACTTCATACTGTCCTTTTAACAAGAGGACGAAAGTGTGACTGTTCTGGAATATATATATATATATATATATATATATATATATATATATATATATATATATATATATATATATATATATATATATATATATATATATATATATATATATATATATATATATATATATACATATATATATATTCACTGAAAAAACCATAGGTTATAGACCATATATAGTTAGGAATTCGCATTTACAAAACCTTATTTTACTCGCACAAAACCATTGAAATTCCATATATAGTTAGTTGCACTAACTATATATCGCGCACCCTCAATCCACTGCTGATGATGTCACATATTACATCATTCATGACATGGTCAGTGACATCACTGATGACATCACTGATGACATCTCAAATGACATCACTGATGACATCTCAAATGACATCACTGATTACATCACTGATGACATCTCATTTGACATTACTGATCACATCACTGATGATATCATTCATGTGATAATACGATGAACCTCTTCAGACTCTAATATATCCTTAGATACAATCAGTGTAAACAGACACTCACAGACTGTCACTCATCCATGGAGTTACTCACACACCTAGTCAGTCATGCAAAGAATCAATCACACCTCCATTTCCTCAACTATACATTTATACAAACTTTACTTATTCAAACATATACTAACACATATTTACTCTCTTATACAATCCCTGATACAAGTTCACAATGATCCATACAGCCACTCACACATTCACTGGCTCTTATGCACAGTTATTTATATATGTCAACTCTCACATGTACTGTGTTTTACATATGTACTTACTTTGACATGTAGCACTGAGATATCCATTCACTCACCAATACACTCATGCACACAGTCAACCGCCCATACAGCTGTTTCCACATGCACTTTTGAAACCATACATCTAGTGAATCAACTGCTCACACATCTATGCACAGAGTCATACACCTCCCAGCCACCCACACACACACTCAGTCTCCCATACAAATACTTGGGCAACCAATCAATAACCCATATAGTTACTCATATAGCTACTTATCAACACATGCAACAGTTTACAGAACAACAGACATAATGATGCACAAATTAAGACAGTTTAGTCACTAACCCATGCACTCAGTGAGACACATTTAATCACTCACTCATACAGTCAGTCATGCACCCACTAAATCCTTCATCCAGACACTTATACATCCACTCATTCTTCAATATGTAAGACATATTTTAACTTTACAGAAACATACAGTCACTGGATGTTGTCATCAGTGATGTCATCAGTGATGTCATTTGAGATGTCATCAGTGATGTCATCAGTGATGTCACTGACCATGTCATGAATGATGTAATATGTGACATCATCAGCAGTGGATTGCGGGTGCGCGATATATAGTTAGTGCAACTAACTATATATGGAATTTCAATGGTTTTGTGCGAGTAAAATAAGGTTTTGTAAATGCGAATTCCTAACTATATATGGTCTATAACCTATGGTTTTTTCAGTGAATTTTCAAGGTTTTGTAAATGCTAATTCCTAACTATACATGGTCTATAACCTATGGTTTTTTCAGTGAATTTTCAAGGTTTTGTAAATGCTAATTCCTAACTATATATGGTCTATAGCCTATGGTTTTTACAGTGAATATATATATATATACATACATATATAAACATATATCATCTGTATATCTATATAAATACAAACATAAATGCATGCATACATATACTTATATGCATACAGATGCACGTTATTTACATGAAAGTTGAAAATACACTAATAAAAGCAAAGCTAAAAAGCCACCTCATTACAAATAGAATGGCTTTAACTTAAACGAGGGCGAGATCTATTGCATTTTCAATGCTTGTTTACTTTGGTTCCATCAAGAAGGCATTCAGATGTGTCACACATTTGCCATAAATTCTGAATGTTAGCACTCTAGTTGCTCATTAGATCACTGTAGTAAAGCTACTGCTCACCAGGGACGTCTGCTGCTGGAATTCAAAGTGCATGTTTCAGTCTGCATGTCAGAATTTTTTTAATGAAATAGAAGAGGATTTGAGAAGTCACTCAAAATGATCCCTAATTTTTCTTTCTGAAGCACTAATCATACTTTCTATGGCAACATTAACCCCCTCATGTTGTTCCTTTTTAAATTGAGTGTTTTCAGACTTACCACTTCATTCCAATCAAGATGGCTTCTGGTGTGCCATACTTTTGTCATAAGTAAGACTGTTAGCGCTCTAGTTGTTCTTTAGAACACTCTGGGGCATTCTGTCATTGGGCTATACTTGGGGTACATCTGGGTGATATTTGGGCTACATTTAGGCTCTTTTGTCTCTGGTGGCCATCTTGGGAGACTGTATGTCAGAATTTTTTAATGAAATTGAAGAGGGTTTGAGAAGTCACTCAAAATGTGCCCTAATTTTTCTTTCTGCAGCACTAATCATAATTCATATGGCAAAATATACCCCCTCATTTTGTTCCTTTTTAAATTAAATGTTTTAAGAGTTACCACTTTATTCCAATCAAGATGGCTTCAGGTGTGCCATACCTTAGTAATAAGTAGGACTGTTAGCGCTCTAGTTGTTCTTTAGAACACTCTGGGACATTCTGTCATTGGGCTATACTTGGGCTACATCTGGGTGATATTTGGGCTACATTTGGGCTCTTTTGTCTCTGGTGGCCATTTTGGGAGACTGCATGTCAGAATTTTTTAATGAAATAGAAGAGGATTTGAAAAGTCATTTAAAATGTGCCCTAATTTTTCTTTCTGCAGCACTAATAATACCTTCTATTGCATAATATACCCCCTCATTTTGTTCGTTTTTAAATTAAATGTTTTAAGAGTTACCACTTTATTCCCATCACGATGGCTTCAGGTGTGCTATACCTTTGTAATAAGTAGGACTGTTAGCGCTCTAGTTGTTCTTTAGAACACTCTGGGACATTCTGTCATTGGGCTATACTTGGGCTACATCTGGGTGATATTTGGGCTACATTTGGGCTCTTTTGTCTCTGGTGGACATTTTGGGAGACTGCATGTCAGAATGTTTTAATGAAATAGAAAAGGATTTGAGAAGTCACTCAAAATGTGCCCTAATTTTTCATTCTGCAGCACTAATCATACTTTCTATGGCAAAATATACCCCCTCATGTTGTTTCTTTTTAAATTAAATGTTTTAAGAGTTACCACTTTATTCCAATCAAGATGGCTTCAGGTGTGCCATACCTTTGTAATAAGTAGGACTGTTAGCGCTCTAGTTGTTCTTTAGAACACTCTGGGACATTCTGTCATTGGGCTATACTTGGGCTACATCTGGGTGATATTTGGGCTACATTTGGGCTCTTTTGTCTCTGGTGGCCATTTTGGGAGACTGCATGTCAGAATGTTTTAATGAAATAGAAAAGGATTTGAGAAGTCACTCAAAATGTGCCCTAATTTTTCATTCTGCAGCACTAATCATACTTTCTATGGCAAAATATACCCCCTCATGTTGTTTCTTTTTAAATTAAATGTTTTAAGAGTTACCACTTTATTCCAATCAAGATGGCTTCAGGTGTGCCATACCTTTGTAATAAGTAGGACTGTTAGCGCTCTAGTTGTTCTTTAGAACACTCTAGGAGGCTGCAGTAGAACACAAAGGAATCAACTGACAGTCTCTGTCCTTGTTGGATGTACATGTTTTACTGAGAATGTCAGACTTCATTTTCACATGACTGAGAAAGATAATGTGAATTTACAGAAAATATGCTTTCAGTTTAGCTTATAGATCCCCTTCCAAACCACTGTGGGAAAATCATGAGATATTAGTTTTCTTTCAAACAATATTCATGATATCACAGCAGAAGGTTTTTTCACATGGTAAAATCACCTTAGAACCCACCACAATTCCTAAAACGAGTATGGTACCATCAACAAATGATTTATAATTTAACTAAAGTCCTAAAACCCTCTATTAACTACAATGCTTTTTAATGAGGTGCTATCATGTATATTGGTCCCAAGATGGCTGCCAACACTTCTTGGATGAAGTGCTGACAGCCAATCAGATCAGATGTGTGGTTAGGCTCTGCCCAGATATATATCTTTTTTTGAACCTAAATTACTCAAAATCCACTGGAGCACATATATTGAGACCTAGCAAAGGCACATCGGGCTAACAGTCCCTACAATTTTGCCAAGTTTCGTGCAAATCCATTCAGCCGTTCGAGCTAAAAGTGAGGCCAACCGCCCTATGGAAATTAACATGGGAAAAACGCGTTTTGGGACCCCCCTTTTTTCTCGGCCCCCCCTTGATGAAACCCCCCCAAATTATCAGGGGCTGCTCAGAAACAAAATGTTCCATTTTCCTGAAAATTTCAGCCAATTCCGTCCACAAACGCCAAAGTTATTAGACATAGAATTTTCAAAAATCCCATAGAGAAAAAATCCTAACTATATATACCTACTGGCGACCGCCAGTAGGTAATATATATAATATATATTATATATATATATATCATATATATATATATATATAAATATATATATATATATATATATAATATATATATATATATATATATATATATATATATATATATATATATATATATATATATATATATATATATATATATATATATATATATATATATATATATATATATATATATATATATATATATATATATATATATATATATATATATATATCCAAAACTGCAAGTTGCTCACAGGGTTGCAGTGGCTCCAAGGGA
>NW_028247407.1:0-52539 GCF_964263255.1 Lissotriton vulgaris | reverse complement strand
TGGGAAAAAATATCGTTGTCACAAATATCAATGTTAAAAATATTGTTTTTTTAATGTTTTAATAATAATATAAAATTAAGTAAATAATAGTTAAAAATATTAAAACATATCTAAAAATATTAACTAATTCATTCATTCATGAAATCTTTATTTCGGCATTTAGCCATAAAAGAGAACCAAAGACAATATACATGGATGGCGTTTCAGTTCATTTTTGGAGACGTGATAGATTAATAGCATTGCTATAAACTAATATATAAAAGAATGGATAATAAATATTTGAATATAAAAACATAGGAAATGAGGTATTACGTTGATTTCATTATAAAACAGTTTCTTACAGGCAGCTACTGGTCAATGATCAGGGCTGGCAATTAAGTACCTTCGCTTGTGCCACATAGCTGCCAGAAATTGCCAAACAGTAAAAACAATGGGTCTGGTTGTATCTGTTTTTAGTACTCTTAAAGCATGCATACACTGTACTAATACATATAATGTTAAAATTAATTAAACATATACATATAAATTAATATATATACTTACTCCACATATCGCAACATTAGGGAAAGCATTGGATAGCGTCAGGGTAAAAATTACTATTCCCACTCCAGAGAGTGCAACAGTAGGGAAAGTCCTGGATAGAGTAGGGATACTGTTGTATCTTGTATCTTCCTGCTGCTCAGCTTGTATGCATGAGATGTGGAATGTTGGATGTTTGGAATGTGAGTGTGTATGAATGTCAGTTGGATGAGGGCTGAGCAGCAGGACAGCTGCTCCTGATGGGGTTATCATCTTAACTTAACATCCTAATAAAATAACATAAAGAACCTACTGTTCCAGCTTTCCTTTGATTACTTCATTTGGCAACATCTTTGGAGAATCTACGCGTGCAAAATTGAAGACAATGGAAACCTAAGGAGTACTGATAAAAAACAGAGAAATCCAAGCCTGAAGTGAAAAGGTACATGATGAAAAAGGGAAGCGGAATCAGGATATCTCGAGGTAATGGTTTCTTAATTTAAATGTGTGGGACACAGTCTGGCAAACTAACCCCATCAGTGACCTCTACATCGGTCGCCCTGAAACTGAAGTTTGCCAGATTCATCACCGAGTTGTGTGTTGTTTTCGGGGGCAGAAAATCGAGCCTCAGAGAAGAAAACATTTAGCATTTATAATTTTGCAGCTACGGTGTCATTGTATGTGGATCGGGGGCGGTTAAATCGAGCCTCGGTAGAGAGTGACGAAAATCACAGCTCTGCTGTTCATTTGAAACCAAGGAAGAAAGCCGAGCCTCAGAGTGTGGTGTGAGAATATAGAGAGAGGAGGTTTTAAGTCTGCTGCTTTGCCGTTTACTTGTACACGCAGGCAAAAATCGGGCATCAGTGAGAAGTCTGCGCATGGATGTAAAAGAGTAAAAGATTGACTCTCGCTGACCTTTAATTACTTTGAACTTCGGGGGCAGACGATCGAGCCTCGGTGGGGAATTGTGACTAATTCTAGGAAAAGCTATTTGCTATTCGTGTTGGAAGTAGGAGGATTTGTTAGGAATATACCTTGTGGGGAATGAAGTTTTAGAAGAAGGGAAACGAGGAAACGAGTGACTTATTTGGTGTGTGAGCCTAGCGATCTTTGGTGTTTAAACTTACTTGGCTCCAACTGCCAACTGCTGTGCTCTTTGTGCACGAGGAGATCCTTTCCCTGGGAGATTGTCTGTTGTTTGATGACGTTTCACAGTTGTTGGGGCTCATGGTGGACAAGCTGCGTGTCCCACGTCACACGTTTTCCTCAAGCTGCAGCTCCTGGTGACTCATGCTGTTACGTTCTGACGAGGTTGGCAACCATTTGCATTTTTATAGCAACAATGAGGGTTGCTAAGTAACGCTCGGCTCGTGTGGAAACTTCTGTGTTTGAAAGAGATCGGGGGCAGAAATCGGGCCTCACAGTCTAGTATGAGCTTATGAAGAGTGAAGGATTTATGACTCTTGCTCTGCTGTTCATGTATTTTCGGGGGCAAAAATCGGGCCTCAGAGTCAAGTATGGGAAAATTACCTGCCTCAGCGTTAATCAAGGATTAACATCTGTTAACCCGGTGCAGGATGAACTCTCAGTGTCTTAAAAGCATATTTATCGCAATCAACATGACTTTCTTCTGTGTTGACCATTTCTTTGTGGATATAACAGTGTGGACGCAGTTTTGAGCAGTGTCTGTAAAGTTCAACTGCACAATGGGGTACCGTAATTTGGGGTCCAAGAGCCAGCGTGGGGGACAACTCTTTTCATTATTGTGGTTTGGTTGTGTGTATTGTTTTCCTTGTGGTTCTGGTGTGTGAGAATGAGTTATGTAAGTGCCCATTCTGGTGTATGAATGAGTTATGTAAGTGCTCGTTCTGGTCATGATTGAGTTATGTAAGTGCTCGATCTGGTGTGTGAGAATGAGTTATGTAAGTGCCCATTCTGGTGTATGAATGAGTTATGTAAGTGCTCGTTCTGGTCATGATTGAGTTATGTAAGTGCTCGATCTGGTGTGTGAGAATGAGTTACGTAAGTGCTCGATCGGGTGTATGAATGGGTTATGTAAGTGCCCATTCTGGTGTATGAATGAGTTATGTAAGTGCTCGTTCTGGTTATGATTGAGTTATGTAAGTGCTCGATCTGGTGTGTGAGAATGAGTTATGTAAGTGCTCATTCTGGTGTATGAATGGGTTATGTAAGTGCCATTCTGGTGTATGAATGAGTTATGTAAGTGCTCGTTCTGGTGTGTGAGAATGAGTTATGTAAGTGCTCGATGTTTGTGTCTCGCACGTCAAGGTTGCGATTGGGATGTCTGTTAGGATGTTTGTTACCTCGCACGTCAGGGTTGCGATGGGGTGCTTGTGTCTCGCATGTCAAGGTTGCGATTGGGATGTCTGTTATGCATGAGTTTTGGGTGTTCATGTTCTTCCTGATGCATATATTGGTGTTGTGGTTTGTTCCTGTGTGTCTTTCTTGTCGTTCTGGTCTGGCCAACTAGTATGACTTGTGGCATATGGGTGAAGGATGTTGGTTTGCTGTTTTGTTTGGAAGTAATGTGATGCTTATGATGCTTGTTCAGATTGTCGTGTTTGTGTGTCAGTATAGATAGAGACAGGATGTGTCTTCTTGCGTGTTTTTGGTTGTATGGTGAGGGTTGTATGGTGAGGTTTGTGTGTTCTCATCGTTTTGTCAGTTGTTTTGCACATTTTATCTTACTTGTGCTGTATTTAAATTTTTGGAATTTACTGACCAATTGTTCTTGACTTGTTGTCTATGTTTTATTTGATTCCTTTTAATTTCCCAACGAAGGGAGATATGTTGTATCTTGTATCTTCCTGCTGCTCAGCTTGTATGCATGAGATGTGGAATGTTGGATGTTTGGAATGTGAGTGTGTATGAATGTCAGTTGGATGAGGGCTGAGCAGCAGGACAGCTGCTCCTGATGGGGTTATCATCTTAACTTAACATCCTAATAAAATAACTTAAAGAACCTACTGTTCCAGCTTTCCTTTGATTACTTCAGATACAAATTACTATTCCCACTCCAATGAGTGCAACACTAACTAAAGCATTGAATAGCGTAGGGTTAAAAATTACAATTCCCCCTCCAGTGAGTGTAACAGTAGGGAAAGTGTTGAATAGTGTAGGGGTAAAAATTACTATTCCCACTCCAATGAGTGCAACAGTAGGGAAAGCATTGAATAGCCTAGGGGTAAAAATTACTATTCCCACTCCCAACCTGGGGTCGCTATACATGGAGCTAAAGCACCGGGGGTAATTTCCCAATACATGACAGTGTTGGACAAGGAATTAGGCTTTACATCAACATTTGGAGGAAACAAACGCATCAAAGGGGATTCAGCATGTAAGAAAGGTCGATTATTTAAAATCAATAATGCTTGAAACAAGAAATCTCTCCAATTCTTATAATGGTCGTCTGTCAATTTACGTAATTGTTCTTTTAGCAAACCATTCATTCTCTCAATCAGTCCCGAAGCCTGTGGATAATATGGAATGTGAAACACCCATTCAATGTTATTTTCCACACAGAATTCCTGCACTAATCTTCCACGAAAGTGGGATGCATTATCAGATTGAATTTGGAATGGAACACCATAGTACAAAATAAGCAGCTCCAGGGTCTTAATGGTATTCACTTGGGTAGCGTTCTTGCAAGGGAAAGCGACCAGAAGGCCACTATAAGTGTCAACAACTGTACAGACATACTGACAATTCTTGCTCATAGGGAGCGGACCAATGTAGTCAATCTGCCAAATTTGAGCGGGCAATTTTCCTCGATGTAACTGGCCCCGAACAATTTGAGGCACCTCCTTCTTTCTAGAATGCTGGCAAATGGGACAATGCAGAATGACATCTTTAATCAAAGAAAAAGGAATATGAATTCCTCTATCGGCAGCCCACCTGCTAGTGGCCTTTTCTCCAAAATGTCCCGCTTTCTGGTGGGCCCATTTCGCCAATCCTGCCAAATCAGAATCTTGCATGTCCACCACTGCCTCAGCAATTTTAGATTTCTCATCTGCAATGTTATGAAAGAATTTATCAAGGGAGTTTATTGGAGTGTGAGCATCCACGTGAAAGATTGTTACAGTACTCTGCGGGAGCAACTCCCAAATTTCTTGCCATAATTCTTTTCCCCACAGTTCTTTTGAATGCAATTCCCAATTATGAGAATGCCATGTTGGTAACCATACCGCCAGTCCATTAGCAGTGGACCAGGAATCAGTGAAAATATGACATGTGCCAGGCAATTCCTGTTTCAAAACTTGGTAAACTGCATAGAGTTCAGCATATTGACTACTCCTACCATCACCAGTTGTACTCAATAATTTCTGCGTAATTGGATTATAGGAGACAGCTTTCCAATGTCTTTTCTCACCGATGAATTTCGCTGAACCATCCGTAAACCACACATGTTTTCTATCCTCCGCGGACAGATCATCAAATGATTTACCCCACTTAACGGGAGATTCCTGCACGACAGGTACGGAACAATCACTTCCAGTCTCATTGGAGGGCGCCTGCGCCACTCGCTCATGTAAAACTGCCACACCTTTCGGACCCACACGTGCCCTGTCCTGAATGTACCATTTCCATTTAATCACGCTCGCCTCTTGAGCATGTCCAATTCGATGAGATTTCGGCAAACTCAAAACCCACTGCATAATGGGAATTTCAGGTCTCAAAACCACAGCATGGCCTAGAGTTAATTGCTCCGTATCCACCAGAGCCCAGTAACAAGCAAGTAATTGTTTTTCAAAAGGTGAATAACGCTCACCAGCCTCAGGTAACTTTTTAGTCCAAAAACCTAATGGCACTTTTTGTCTGCCCTGCTTCTGCCACAGACTCCAATTGGCATACAGGCCTTCCACGGACACATTCAAGTCCACATCACCTTCACCCACCGGCCACAAATCCAAAGCATACTGAATAGCTTCTTTCGCCAAATTAAAAGCATTTTGTTGCGATTCACCCCATTCAAACGCATTCTTCTTACGAGTGACTCGATATAACGGAGCCAAAATCTGACTCAAATGGGGAATATGCTGACGCCAAAAGCCAAACAAACCAATGAAACATTGAGCCTCTTTCCTGTTCTTTGGAACTGCAAAATCCAGGATTTTTCGCTTCACCTGTGGGATCACTTCTCTGTGACCTTCATGCCAATTAATTCCTAAAAATTTTACATTTTGGGATGGACCTTGTAGTTTATCAGGATTAATTTCCCAACCTTTTGCTCGCAAACAGTCAAGGATCTGATCTAAATGGGACTGTACCTGATCCTGCGTCTCACCTTGAATCAAAATGTCATCAATATAATGACACACCTGTACTTGAGGATTAGCGGGCACTTCAGACAAATGCTCTGCCACCAACCGGTGACAGATCGTGGGACTGTGTACATAACCTTGAGGAAGACTCCGGAACATCATTTGACGTCCATTCCGTGTAAAACTGAATTGTTCCTGACACTCGGGGGCAATCGGAATTGAAAAGAAAGCATTAGCAATATCAATAGAAGCATACCACGTACCTGGATGCTTTTGAATTCTCTGGATCAAAGTGACAATGTCCGGTACTGCAACAGCCAATTTAGGTGTATGTTTATTCAATTCTCGATAATCAACAGTCATGCGCCAAGAATTATCACTTTTGCGCACGGGCCAGACGGGGTTATTCCAAGCAGACGTGACCGGAGTTATGACTCCCGCGTCAACCAAATCCTGAATTGTAGCATTAATTTCTTCATGACCACCTGGGATACGATATTGCTTCTGAGAAACCACTTTCGTGGCTAAAGGAATTTTAATAGGAGGCATTCGCAAACGGCCAACCCGTACGGGTCTGGTCGAAATGTACTGTCTAGTTCCAAATTGATAACAACCATCATCCAGATGCAAAATCATTCCTTTTAAAATATCAATTCCAATTATATATTCCAAAAGTGGTACAACTAACACAGAGTATTCTCTACGAGGAATCCTACCAATTTTAATTTCAAGTGTAGTTTGGACTGCGGGGGTTTCTTTTCCACCTAAACCAGTAATCGTGAAAAACTGTCCTTTGAATTTCTTCGATTTTCCGTGAATTAAAGTGGCCTCCGCTCCTGTATCAACTAGTGCTCGGGCCCTTTGGATATTACGATGTTTCCAAAAAATCTCAATATCTACATAGGGTCTGTTGTCTCTGTGAGCCCACTTGTGTACTGGAGCTTGACCTATTTCCTAGTCATTTTTCCTGCGTTCTGTCAACCAAGACAAATCAGGGTAAATGCTCTCTGTTTTCTTCCGTATCAAAATGTCTTGTTCATATCCGTCTCCATTACGAAACGGATTCTTGTCATTTTCAAAATATTGTGAATTACGGTCAGAAAGTCTGTTACGATCTTCCCGTCTTTTTATTTCAGGAGAATAACTCCTCTCCTCTCTATGTCGGTTGGAACCACGATCATCTCTCCCTCTGTCATGTTCACCCTCTCTCCCTCTCTCGCCATTACGATGAGGGGATACATCACGTTCATAACGCCGATCATCACGGCGATCAGAATCCACACGTCGTCTCTCATCACCACTGTCATCCGAACCACGGTCATACTCATTCTTTCGCACACGACGGGCACCCTCCTTCCGATCCAAACCACGCTTACGAAACATGTCCCATAAGCGATTGTTAGGCTCACCGTCAATGTCCTCCCTTTTGACACCATCAGCAATAAGAGCAAGAAACATGTCACGTCTAGAGAACTTATAGTCCCCAGCAGTACGACCCTCAGGTCGAGATTGTCTTTCAGGTTTAAACCACTCACCCAGCTCACCAAGCTGACGAACAGATTCAAGCACAGCAGACAACGGATTGCCAGTTTGATTAATCAACAAAGTCATCATGACCTGCTTGTAAGCAACAGGCGAAGAACGGATAATGCGATTATGCACAGAAGATGTTAAAAGACCATCCAGCAATCTGTCAGAAGTACTAAGAAAGATAGCAGTTTTCATGACTTCCTCCTTTAAACGTTGCGACGCATCGCGCAAAGTGTACCATGGCTTGTCATTAACAGGCCAATCAGATTCAGTAGGATATTTGTGGTTACAGCCGTCAGACGCAAGCTGGAGCAAAGTAATTTGACCAGCACCATTATAGTTCCAAAAATGATCTTGAATAGTGGAATCAGAACTCAAAGAGCAAAAGCGTAAGCAATCAACAGCATCAAGCATAATACCGGCAGCGCCAAGCTCATAAAGGCGCACCATCCATGTAAGCAAGGCCTCACCAGGCCGTTGACGAAATCGTTGTAAAATGTCACTAACCTCCTGTTGAGTAAAGTCTTCAATACAATCCAAAGCAATACCAGCCGGATTACCAGGGGCTTGTTGTAATTTGCGACGAAACACGGGGTGAGCAGAAACCTCAGGAAGAGCTTCCGAGGAAGCCCGCATTTTAGATTTAACAGAACAATCGGGGCAAGATACGTCATCCGAATGGGAAGAGCAAGCACGGTCGCTGTGAATAACCGTATCAGTATAAGAAGTAGATTTACAATCACGTCCGGAGCGAGAAGATTCACGTTTATCACCCTCCTCAGCCGAGGAGTCTGAAGCATTTGAATCCCAGATATTACCATCCCACTCATCAGGGTTCCAATCCATTCCGGCCTTTGCTACAACCAGACGCACTTTCCGTGTGGATACACGACCACGACGATGTTTGTACTTATATCGTGCAATGCGGACCGCAGCTCTTTCGGCTATGGTCTGATATGTTTCAAGTTTGTCGGCAAGCAATTTATTTTGACAACGCAAAAGAGTATGCGCATTTTGCAACTCAACACACTGTCCTTCCATGTCCTTGAACTGCTTCTGCAGCTGAACAAACTTCTCATGAAGAATTCTGTATGCATTAAGAACAATCCAACCTCTGCGTCCTAAAATAGGAAGCTCATCACCCTTCACTACTGGCGCTTTCTGCAAGCATGAAACCACATCAGCAGGCTCCTCCTGCTCCAAACAAGAAGACCAATTTTCACTCAAACCAGTAGAATCGGCCCACTCACGGGCCAAAGCCTCATAAGGCGTAGACTCCCAGCCGGGAATCTGAATAGGCAACTTAAAAACCGACGGAGATTTTTTCGCAAACATATTGACACACAAAAAATTATATACACAATTATACACAAAATATTATACGTACGAGCCGAGCGCAAACCAACAAGATCAAAACAATACAGCGCACACAGGCTTCGTAAACAGTTCGTGACGCCAGATGTAATGGCCGGATTTTCCGCTTAGATGGGATCAGCCCCTAGGGGCCCCTATAACCCAGCCAGAACGTACTCACCTCCCTCCTTAGAACGTATTCACAATGGATATAGATATATGTATATGTATGTACAAGTCGTACCTAAGGATGGGGAAATAGCAATAAACATGCATAGGTTTTCTACTATATCTTATTCACATCAGTTAGTCTCGCGGCCACTCCGACCCAGACTGATCTACCCCAGGGCAGATATGACACACAATCCGGTGCGTCTACACATGGGCCTGCAGAACCCAATGCTCTCTTTTCCAAACGGTTTACAATCCGGCAAACCTACACGTCGGTAATCCCCCCCGGCGCTCTCACTTACACAAGCCACAATCCTGTGGGTCTACGCGCTGGTAATCCACCCCAGCTCTCTCACTAACGCCGCATATCAACGACGACCACATTCCTATGAGCACCTGTCGGAACAATTTCTCCTTTGTCTACTTGGGATAAAACTATAATAATAGAATGTAGTACGGTTTCCGAATAGTATAATGTGCCTACTATCCTTGGCATCGAAGGTCCACTTTACTCCCTATTTATGTGATCACCACTTACCTGATTGGGGTTACTCATCCATTCATATAAACAACAACCACCTAGAAGCACCGTTTACCAAGATTGAACAAGAATACACAGCACATATCAGTTTACTAGAAACTAGGGTATTTATTGTCAATAACATATAACACAATACCATGCAACACGAATTATGCAAAGAAAAGGAAAAGGTAAGGATTAGAATGCGCGCTTATTATAAAGAGGGCGGATATCACCTTGTTAACGTGAAGTCGGGACTCGGCAGTCATCTAGGTTCCCTTCTCGTCTCTGTGTCCTGGCTCGTCTCGCAGTCACACCCCAGCCGTCACAAGTACACGTCTGCACCGCTAGGCTCAACCTCGTCTGCTTCCCTCCAGGCCACTGGAACCTTGCTGGTTATTAGCTACCGTCTCTCTCTCTCTCTGTTTCAGTGCGCTCCGCGCTAATTCTCCTTCAGTCTGTCTCAGAGAGTTTCGGTCTTAAATCTTTCTCGGACTTCAAAGATGGCGACTGTCCGCCATGAAATAATTAATGGCAGAGATGCTAACGGCTAGATGCCGCCTACGAACTGACTGTCGACTAACTAACACCTTCGCTAATATCAAAGCCTGTTCCTTCATGGAAAGCTACGGCCAGCAACCTGCCGCCCACCAACTTCTTGTACCTCCCCGTACCAAGGACACTTTCCCAGCTGGCCGGCCTGAAGTTGTGTCTTCGGAGTGGAGAAAAATACATTCCTTCGATAAGGGCCAGCCTGAGCCGGTTCTCTCCAAGCGAACAACAGCTTGAAACTAAAACATTACACTTCACCTAGAAGGCCTCTCGAGCTACCAGGCAGAGGGCAAGATGGAGTCTGTCTCGTTTAAGGCCTACAGGGCCCGCAATATGCATAACTCCATGGAAAATATCCTAACACGTTAGCAAATAGGCAAATCATAATTAATACTTATGTATCTATCCCCTAGCTTAAATTCATAAGCCCTACTCTAAAGAAAGGGACACGAAAATACTCTACTATATAAAAGGCAGGGATCCTATCTATAGTCCTAATCCCTATGCTATAAGGGTGATAGGCTGGAGTCATTCTCCATCATTCTCCCTCTTAAAGGAGCCAGAAAAGGTCAGCCATTACAATAGCGTAGGGGTTAAAATTAAAATTCTCACTCCAGTGAGTGCAACAGTGGGGAAAGTGTTGGATAGTTTGGGGTTTAAAATTATTATTCCAACTCTAGTGAGTGTAATTGTGTGGAAAATGTAGGATAGCGTCGGAGTTAAATTACCATACTTATCAATTAAATATATGTTTTTAATACATAACATAATAATAATTAATTTAAAAAAATTCTTCATCAATACCAATAAAATTAAATTAATATTTATTTAAATAACATAAAATTACTTCCCACACTATTCCCCCTTTTACACACAACACATTACACATAAAAAACACAATTAACGTAATTTTCAATTAATCAATTATTAAAAATTCATAATAAGTTAATTATAATTATTATATAATTATAAATTAACCAACTAATACAAATGTATTACTAATTAATAATTAATGAACAATAAATTAATAATCAATAACAATAAATAAAACATATTCATTAATTAATTGAATTTAATTACTTCCCACCCTATTACCCTATAAACCCACAACCCGCTACACATAAAAAATAACATCATTAATTGAATTATCAATTAATCACTTAATAAAAATTAATTACCAATTAATAATTAATTAACAATAATTAATAATCAATAACAATAAATAAAAACATGCTAATTAATTAATTATAATTTAATTACTTCCCACCCTATTCCCCGATAAACCCACAACCCACTCTGATACTAAGACACAAAATTTACTTTAACAAAATTACTAATTTCTAAACATTTATTTAAAAATGTATGAAAATATATTTTAAAAAATTTAAACATTGGGGCGTGGCTAGCAGCCGAGCATGGCGGCAGCCTAGAGGACGAGCTCCGTAGTTAGAGCGGCCTCTCCATAAATCCATACCAACATCCGAGTAATTTCAGGTCTCTGTCGGGGGGACCCGACGCCCAGGACCGGGCGGGAACGGCGGCAGCAACTCCGGTTGCAATTGTTCGCCGGGCGGTGAAGTTAGTGCTGGGCGCTCCTGTGGCCTGCACGACTACCAGGATCCGGGGTCTGCCGTCTCCGAGGAACCCGACAGGGAGTGTCAGTAGACTGGGCGAGTCCTACCGGAAGTGGACGGCTCTCTGGAAGTGGAATCGCTATAGTCGAAAAAAGACGGCGGACGGAGTGGGCCAGCACAGTTTTAAAGAGCAGGATCAGTAGCAGTGGAGAAGCGGAGGAGAGAGCTCTGTGAAATACAGCCGACTGCAGGCTGCGGGACAGGGACAATAGAGATGCCGTAAAGAGCGAGCCGCCATTTTCAGGAACCACAACCAGCCCGTGGGGTGAGCAGAACCTCTCTGCAGCACTAGGCGATAGCGCGATCAAATTCACGAACGGGCGCAGCGGCCAAGAAAGACATACCTCAACTGCAGAGGGCCCCCGCAATCGGCTCCAGCCATACAACTGAACCCCGTGATCTCGCTGACACCGCATCACACAAGCGAGTAGAGGGGCACCGGCTGATCGCTGCACGGTCAGAGTCGCATGCTCTGAGCCGGACTGGCAGGCCCAGACATCATGGGTACTTGACGGCACCAGGGCTCTGAGGGGAATTCTGCCGGCAGCCGAGAGGTGATAACAAGGCACTCCAGGGGCCTAACGCACAGGGGGATCCGCAGGCGTCGCTGCGCGTTGGCCAGCGCGCGGCTCTGAACAGAGACTGGAGCAGTGACGACTGCCTAGGGAGCACACATAGTAATAAAGCAAAATAACGAACTGCGGAGACTCCATGAGTAACCTAGGGGACTGTTAAAAGTTTACATTCAGCCCACATGCTGAGATCTATCCTGCCATTGAGTGCGCTGAAATACCTGCAGTGACCTGCTCGGCAGCGTCATACTTAATAGGCGACTGAGAAGGTGTTGTGTTCACCAGTGAGAGAAGGTATAGGCGACGACCATGAGACGGAGCAGTAATCACCCGGTGGGTAAAGGACAATTGTTGAACATGCTAGCAGCCTAACGGACTGCCATTGGACACTGGGCGGAGGGCCTCCGAAGAGAGTAAGAGAGGCCGCCTACTTCGGGGTGTTCCTCACCTCAACGAGCAAGTATTTTGTATGAGGGATGGGTTAAGCACTCTGCTAAGTTGGGGGGCAGGTGGTTGGAAGTCCGTGTAGCAAGAGGGCAGGGAGGGAGGGGGAGTTCAGGGGGGGCTAGTTATTGATGTTCACACCTCGGAGCAAGGGGTATTGTTTATTGAAAAGTTGACTCAAAGTAGAAAGGTACGATGCGAGGTCACTGACATAACGAAGACTAAGCTACAGAATGGACCACATGAGTACTCACCCACAGCGCACATGGGTGCCTCACTCCAAGATAGACATGGCACAGTACATACAGGCTGACACCCCAAATAGCGGTCCTCGAATAACACCAGTGACACCGCTACAGTTAATGTCGTGGAATGTACGGGGCCTGGGGGACAAGATTAAGCAGGGACTGGTTATGCAGGGCATTAGGAGGGCGACTCCGGCCTTGGTTCTTCTCCAGGAGACACACTTGGTGGGCACTGCTAGTCAGGCGTTAGATAGGAGGGGGTATCATATGATAGTACACTCTGAGTTCACCTCTGGAAATCGTCCCCGTTTATACTTCAGACTACCAAAACTGACGACCAAGGCCGCTTCGCGGCCGCACATGGACAATCGGAGGGCAAACCACTAACCATAGTGTCTGTTTGCATTCCGCCAGCGTTGCATGCCATTGCATTTCCTGATCTGGGAAAGTTCCTCCTGGAACTCCCGGAGGGCGATCTAGTTATAGGAGGAGACTTTAATGCGGTTGCACATAACACGCAGGATAGATTCCCGGTTAGAACACAGACTCCTGGTTCCTCCCGATTCAGTGATTTTCTAGAAGCGCAAGGGCTGGTGGACATATGAAGAAGCTTGCACCCCGTTGAACAACAATACACTTATTACTCTGCTACACATAATAGCTTGTCCCGCATCGACTATTTCGTTACTTTGGGCGACGGCCAACTTACCATAGAAGACATGCAGATTAAACCTAGGGGAATATCAGATCATTCGCCACTCACTTTAACTTTATCATGTCCGGAGAGGACCCGCAAAAGAATGTATCAGATATGCCCGGGATATCTTAAGGTACCGACTATAAGAAAGGAGCTGAAAAAGACGACCCAGTACTATTTTGCAGAAAACGCAGCCTCGGTAGAGTCCCCTACGATACTATGGGAAGCCTACAAAGCAGTTTTGAGAGGACAAGCCATGTCGACCATAGCGGGGTACAAATACACTCAAAGGAGGGAATCATCAGAGCTAGAGTCAGACCTTACTGAGGCAAACATAGCACACATGGTGGACCCGACGACGGACACATTACACTCGCTTCAACTTTGTCAACAACTGCATGACGATCACCTAAAGCGACGGGCAATAGAAAACATAGCGTCAACCTCGCATAAAATATATGACGTAGGGGATAAGGCAAGTAAACTCTTGGCCCGGTTAGAAAAAAAGAAGGGAGGTGGTAGGAGTATACTACAGCTAAAGGATGCGGACGGGATAATGCACACGCGCCCAGCGGCAATAAGTGAGACACTGGCAGACCACTTTCAGGAGGTGTATACCCCTGAAATTGAGGTAACAGAGGAGATAGGAGTAGCGGCACTCTGTGATGTACCAACACCGACTCTGTCACAGGAAGCAGTAGATGAACTTGACACAGACTTTACGACAGAGGAAGTGCAAATAGCCATCAATGCGATACATTCCGGGAAGGCGATGGGCCCTAACGGAATCCCTATTGAATGGTATAAGGCAATGCCAGAGACACTAAGCCCGCCCCTACTGGCCATGTACAGAGAGAGCCTTGACCGGGAGATTCTACCTCTCGATCAACGACAAGTAACTATTGTGGCGATCCCTAAGCCGGGCAAGCCACCCAAGGAATGTGGGTCATATCGCCCGATATCGCTCCTCAACGCGGAGGCCAAAATTCTGGCGAAACTGATGGCCACCAGGTTAATACCACACCTCACACAACTGATCCATCCAGACCAATCAGGCTTTATGCCACACAGGAGTACAGCGTTGAACCTCCGTAGAGTACATGGAGCGGTGGCGCGTGCGCCACTGCTGACAGAGCCGGCGGCCATCCTATCCTTGGATGCCAGGATGGCATTCAATATGGTGGAATAGCAATATCTTTTCGCGGTACTGGCCCACATGGGCTTTGGCCCTAAATTCATCTCTTGGATACGGCTCTTATACAACAGTCCAGAGGCGCAAGTGACGGCTAACGGTCACATCTCCCGTGAGATACCGCTGAATAGAGGGACAAGGCAAGGATGCCCGCTTTCACCTTTGCTGTTCGCAATAGTCTTGGAGCCATTAGCCACAGTTCTTAGAGCCACCCCATTACTTAGGGGGATCCGATGGGGGGAAAACTGGGAGGATAGAGTCTCCCTCTATGCTGATGATATGCTGATCTATCTGACGGACCCAGAGAAGGGTATCCCAGAACTCTTGGCGCTGTGTGAAAGGCATGGACATGCGTCTGGATATAAGATCAACTGGACGAAATCAGTGATCTATGAGCTGAGGGGTCCCTCTCCAATTCTTCCCAGTGATTGCTCACTAGCAATAGCGTACACCTCATTCAAATACTTAAGGATACAAGTAACCCGCAACGCTGCAGATTTCTACGAGGGAAATCTGTTACCACAGCTAAACCGTTTGAGGAGTGATGTTGGACACTGGAAGGCCCATCCTCTGACGCTGCTAGGGAGGGCAGCACTGTATAAAATGATGGCACTGCCACGGTTCTTATACGTGCTAGAGAATGCACCAAGTTTTGTACCACCACGCTATCTCCAGAGGGTGACGGCAGTAGTGACTGGCTTGCTGTGGGGCGATCGCCCAGCTCGGATTGCGCATCTGAAGCTTAATAGAAGCTGGTACAACGGTGGGATAGCCCTGCCTAATATACAATTATATTACTGGACGGCACAACTTAAAGTTCTCAACCAATGGATACATGCCCCGCAGCATGACCCGGCCTACCTAGCGGACCGAGCACAGCTGGGCACACACAGTTTACTGGCGCCGCTATACCACAAGGGGTTGACAGCGAAACTAATGGGTCCAACCAAGCACACAGTGACACTATGGCACAGAGCGCAGGCGAGGCTTAAATGGGGGGGAGTCATAACGAAACTAACACCTTTGTGGGACTCTAGGGCGCTGGGTCATTTACGGCACAGCAAAGGATTCACTCAATGGGACAATATAGGAATTTCCACAGCGGGGGACATGTGGTCAAAATACGGGGTGGTCCCGTTCTCGCACCTCCAACAGCACTATAACCTAGGTCCTAACGAAACATACCGATATGTCCAAATTAGGCATGCGCTAATGGCAGCGATACCAGCAGGCACCAATGTCCCGGAGTCCTCTCCACTGGAGGACCGCCTGCTAACTGACTACATGCAGACTAGTGCCACCTCCCTCACATACTGTAAACTGTGAATAACATGCCTGACCCCCTAAATAAGCAGCGGGAGAAATGGTTGAGCGAACTAGGGGACATGGATGAGACGGGATGGAATGCTGCAATGGCGTCCCCGAGAGAAGCGGGCATTTCGGCAAGGTTTCGACTGGTGCAGCTTAAAATCCTACACCGAATATACTTCACGAGAACCACGCTACATAAGCTGCACAGGGCGGAACACCTGTATTGTCTTAGAGGCTGTGGAGAGGAAGGCACATTCCTACATACACTGTGGGAGTGCTCAAATGTCGCGAACTATTGGCGACAAGTGATGCGCACCATCTCTCAAACTCTAGAAACAACACTAATACCCGACCCCCGTATATGCTTACTAAATGTGTGGGGCCCTAATGACCTGACAAATCAGGGTCAATTATGGTCCATAGTGGGTTTCATGGTCGCCAAACGAGATATAGCACAGAAGTGGGGGGCGGTGGACACGCCGACTCTGGCCCAGTGGTGTAGGAATATGGACACGCTTATGGTGGCTGAAAGGGTGGTATATGAAATGAGAGCTAACCCGCGCAAATGGAATAAGGTGTGGTTACCCTGGAATAGATACCGGGGAGACCTGTGTGAACCCCTGTCAGAAGAAGACTTAGAAAGCTCAGAAGATTAGGAGGAAGAGGGATGAAGAGCCCTAACTAATATTCAATAGCAATGTGAGACCGGATAGTCAGAAGCCAATGCAATGACCAGACAGGTACACGAAGGGACACTCAGGGTAGGGAGGAGTGATGTAGGTGCTCAAACTGGACACAAGTAGGAAAGATCATGTAGCTAGGTGCGAAACTGTATGAAGTCTACAACACTATTTATTGAGTCAAAAGTTTGGTTATGTTTGGAAAAATATAAAAGTAAGAGGAAATTTGATTTTAATGATGAAAGATAATGTTGTTTTTATTGCCATCCTGGTTAAATTTGCTGCCGGACCGAAGGTTGTCGGCTGAATAGCTGTGTATCACGTATCCAATGATGGTATCTAAGAATAGCAGCCGGCCTCAGGGTTGTAGGCATAATGCTGTGTGTTATTGGCAATTATCAATAAAACTCTTACGAAACCAAAAAAAAACTGTTAAACATACCTATAAAATACATACTAAAATACATAACATAAAAAATTGATATTATTGACAACAATATTTTTATAACGATATTACTTACTTTGATATTACTTACTTTGATATTTTAAAAAACGATATTACTTACCTTAAAGTCGATATTCTGGTCAATGATATTCGTGACTTCGATATTCTGTCCCTACGATATGAAAAACTCAATATTAAGGTAGGTTGATATTTAAAAATCAATATTTTGACTGTGCACCCTACTGCTGTAAACAGATAGATGCTTCTCCATGCACCTCTATGCTGTATGTTTGTGGGCCCTTTACTGCCTATAGTGTTTTCTAAAATAATTTGAGGGCTTATCTAGTAGTTTGAGGAGCAATATCTGGGATGATGTCATCAGTAATGCCATCAGGTATATCAGCAATTTTGTCCTTTGAGATATCATGAGTGATGTCATCAATGATGCTGTTTAATATCTCATCAATTATGTAATATCTGAGGCCCTAAGCAGTGCAGGGAGGGTGCTAGCTAGAGTTAGATTAAACTATAGCTGGTGCATATCAGTGTTTTTTAATATTAGTTTTTGTATTTTTTCAACATCTAACTATAACATCAATTTACCCTTCTTTTTTTCAGTGAATTTCTACAGCTTTTTTAATGTAAGTTAAAATCTTATTACCTTACCCAATTATTATGCCATTTTATCCTTTGTTTTTCAACGAATTTCTGACTTTTGTTTAATTTAAAGTAAGGTCTTATTAGCATACTTAATGATACCATCATTTAACCTTTGTTTTTTTTGTGCACTTCCAAGGGTTTTTTTCAAATAAAGTAAGATTATATTTTTCTCTAGATAATTTCTGGGTTTTTCTGATCAAATTCACCCAGTGACCCTGCTGAAATCTTTTTTTGGTGTTGTGCAATAGTGAGTTGGGAGCTAGGCCCTTTGCTCAAACATCCATGGGTAGCCAACCCCCAATGTGCACAGTTGCTCAAAAGTCACCTCTCTGTACCATGCAAGCTTCAATTATTGAAGCTTGCACAGTCTGAAGCTTGCACATCTTGAGGTACTCAGGCTGACGCTTGCACACCGGCTCCCACGGTAGACCAATGGCACCTCACAGGAGGGCCACGCTGGATGCAACTAGAGTACGGTGGTAGCCAGCAGCACAAAATATTTGAGGGGATAGGGTACCCCTACCCTGCTTCATTTTTATGTTTTTGCTTTATAATTTTCAGATATGGATAAAGCTCCCTCGGCCAATCAGATCACTTTATTTTTAGAACTTACAGTACTGCGGGAACCAACATACAGATATGCCTATTGTTTAAACACTTAAAGGGGTCCATTAGGATGTCGGGCGGATCGCCACCGCCATGCGGGCGGTGGCGATCCGCCCGATATCCCTGTCCGCCACCCACCCATTTCCCCACGCCATATTACTATGAGTAATAATTGCCCTTCACTCTTCGACATGGACTCGAGTCTTGTTAGGAGGGACTCAAGGCATCTCAAAGAAAATTCCCACTAACAATGGGTTGAAGCAAAGGTGCCTATTAGCCCCTTTACTCTTCTCAATCTACATAAACGATCTACTGAGTCAGTTAGGGGAGAGTAAAGGGGATCCTCCACAAGTGGGTGATCTAAAAATAAGTTGTCTTTTGCATGCGGATGACGCAATAATAATGGATCTAACCCCAATTGGGTTACAGAGACGACTGACGGAATTGGTTAGGTACACTGAGGAATACTTTTTAAAAATAAACATTTCAAAGAGTAAAGTGATGATTTTTAGTCATAGCGGCTGTAAGGTTAGACTAAATTTGAAATGGTTTTTAGGAGATGGAAAAATGGAAATAGTAAAATTTTACCCGTACTTAGGATTTTTTTTACAAATAGGTGCTCTGCTAAGAAACATATGGACCATTGTAAAAGTAAAGCTATCTCACAAGCCTCTGCAATTAGTCGCTTGTACTTGCAATGAGGGAAAAGACATTTTTCGCACACTATTGCAGTGTATAAAATAAAGATCCCCCGACCTTGAATTATGCAAGTGAAACAATAGATGAATGTGAGTGGGCAAAGTTTGAGAAAGTAGAAGGAAAAATCTGGCGCCAAATATGTAATCTAAGTTATGCTGCGTCTATCGCAGCTCTTAGGCTCAAATTTGGCCTCCTTTAAACATGTGTTTATCAATGGCAGCTTGTTTACGGTGGTGTAACGCTTTGTTAAATGATCAAGAGAATCTGTTAAGGTTAGCATTGCATAAGGAAATTTTTGTTAATATGTTGCAGAAAAGTGCAATTTTTAGATTTTTTTAAAGGCTTTAAACATTTTTGGTTTAGATTTTGAAGAAGTAGCAGGTTTAGATAAAATAGCTTTAAAGCATATAATTAAAAAAACTATATATGTGATTTCAAGTGAAAGAGATTTGAAAATATGCCACGCGAATAGAAGGTTGGACTGTATTGCAGGGAGCTCTACTGTTAAAAATCCTCAGCCGTATGTACTTTGGAACCTGAATCATGGAGTTCGCAGAGTGATCTTATTATTGAGAATGAACTTGCTGCCTTTGAGGATTGTAACAGGTGCCTGGGAGGGTATCCCTAAAAATGAAAGACGCTATGATTTATGCAATGGCGGTATACAAGATCTTAATCATGTCTTGATTGTGTGTCCAGCACTTCACTTAATACACCGCAAATACCTAAGGCATGGATTTTTACAGTATAAAATCGCAACAGCAGAACAGGCCCACAACTTTCTTTTGCTCCACCCAACAGAACTGATGTGTTTTAAACTTTTCCGCTTTTTTAAAGAATTTTTAAATGTTTATTAAAAAAATTAATGGGCTTGAGCTGTAGGTCCTCTAAAGTATTGTGCGAAATTATCCCATATATTAGCACTTTCTTAAACACTTTAGGTACATTAATCTGTTGCTAAAGATGATAATCAACATTTAACCCTTATTGCGTTGTAGCATATTCGCAGGATAGTCAATTTATCACGTACATCTCCTTATAAACACAGCTGCTAGTTAGTCACTTGTAAGAAAGGTCCTGGAATAGGGTATCTAACGCACTTGCACTTTAATGCATTAACACTTTAGTTAGTACTCTGTAAAATATTTGCTGCTATTACTATTCCATGTTCATCTCCTTAAAAAAGTTTTTAACTGTATTTATAAATTGATATGTGTATATTTAATGATAACTGTACATTTTTTAAATATTAGCCGCCCAAATGTAGAATAATTTATTAAACTAGGGTGATAGCCAAAAGTGTTTCCTGTCGGATAATAAGTGTTATTGCCCGCAAGTGTACTCTAAGAGGTTTTTGTTGTCTACCGAAGTGACGTGTATATTAAGGAAAATAGATTACTTACCTCTGGAAGACGTAATTTAGGAAAATTGAAGTTTTAACTTTCGTGCCTTAGAAGCTGATTTTTTCCGTCCACCGTAGTGAAGAGTTTAATGAAGAAAAAGTGATTATGTACCATTGGGTGTAATTCAGGAAAATTGAAGTTGTGACTTGTTGTGTTTTTATTCATTGACCTGTATGAAATGCTGTTTTATTTTGTATTTTATGTGGGATTCCATGGAATTTCAAATCATAATAAAATAAATTGAATTACTATGACGTGTGTGAAACCTAAGTTTTTTTCAGTGAATTTACAAGGTTTTTTAAATGCTAATTCTTAACTATGACGTATGAGAAAGCTATGATTTTCTAGTGAATTTCCAAGGTTTTAAAAATGCTAATTTCTGTATCAATTGTTATATTTTTTATATATCTATTTTTCAACAAACTGCCTTTGTATATTGTAATACATTGACTGTATCCTGTAATATGCAACAGCACATCTAGTTTTTATGATTTGCATAAAGTTGAACAGTGTACTCTACATCTTCAATCCACATATAAACAGTCAAATTTGTTAATAATTTTTTTTGGGGGTTTTTTCAACCGTGCGCACACCTCGCAAATTTGTTTTTTTTAAGAAAAAGTTTTTTTTTGCCCTGACAAGGCCTAGGGGTTCAGGGAGTCTCTAACCTGCCTCATTCTCACGTTCTCCACTATTGTTTTTGAGTGACTTCTGCCTCGAGGGTGCATGCACCGTGCGCGCACCTCGTGATTTAAAAAAAATGTTTTTTTTGCCCTTTGGGGTCCTACATGGACCCCCTGAGAAAGCCTAGGGGGTCAAGGACTCTCTACCCTGCCCCCTTTTCTTGTTCTTCACCTTTATTTTGCCCTCTTTGCTGCGTCGCACTGACAAAATGGCGGCCAACACTTCCTGGTTTCTACCGATTCGAATGTTGACAGACGTCTAACAGCAAATCAGAATTCCGCTCACGAACAATGCTGCGCGCACGAGTGCGCGCATGGGTGCGCGCACGGTGCGCGCTTATAGATATATACATTTTTTCAAATTCGATTTTCTCAACAACTACTGGGGGGATTTACACCATTTAAATAAAAGGGCAATCTGCGAATCAGACTCTAACATTTTGCCAAATTTCTTGTAATTCCGTTCAGCCATTAGGGCTGTAGCCGTGTCTAATCGTCCCATGGAAAATAACCTGGGGAAAACACGTTTTGGGACCCCCCTTTTTTCTCAGCCCCCACTTGGCGAATCACCAGAAAACTTTCAGGGAAGGAGCGGAGCGGGCCATCTTCTTTGAGACATTCACCGGCCCTAAAGTTATTCCCAATAGAATGTTACGGATTTCCTATGGAAACTAGGTCCTAACTATAACTACCTACTGGCGCGCGCCAGTAGGTAATTTATATATATATATATATTGAATCATGACTCGACATTATGAACAGTATTTTGAAGGTCAAAAGCCCACTTGGGCTGAGATTTCTTTCGAGACAGCATATACATAACAGGCATTTATGTATTTTCTGACATTTATTTGTTAATTTGATAAATGTGACACACGATGTAAATAGTTGCCTGTATATGTAGCTGTGAAGCCAATATGCATGTCGTTTATTTTGTTGAGAAAGATGCAATCAAACGAAACTATAGTGAAAGCGAATTCACTGATACATTGTAGCCTAATCGTAGTGTCTCTTCAATGTCTATGTGCACGTGATGCATGACGGAATGCATCTCGTTGTTTACTTTAAAAAAATGGCGAACTGATGTTACTCCACCCGTGACCAAGAGGTAGGCGTACCTCGAAACGCGTTGGGGCTGTTTAATCTTTCTGCCAAATAAACCTTGAGCACTGAGAATATATTTGGGCCTTGACTCTGGTTTCTTCAAAAAGGATCATACCAGTTTTCGGACTTATTTAAAGGATCGGCGATCCTGTTGAGCGCCCGCCGTGTAAGAGGCAGAAGCACGCCGCTTTTTCGTGTTGTATATATATATATATATATATATATATATATATATATATATATATATATATATGCTCCCTTTCAGCGTTCTGTCCTGAAATCACCTCATGTAGAAGCACAATCCAGAAAAGTAGCATCTGAGAGGAAGGTTTTCTTTTTTACTGTTTTATTTTAATTATCTTTCCATGTGCAAATCTCGATAAATACTACAGCTGTACACAGTACTATAAAAAAAATGTTCTCTTACAGAAGCGTTTCGGCAGAATCCTTCTACTGGGTCTCTATTTATATGGATCTTGATCAGCTTCTACTTTGTCATGGGTGGTGCTAACACTCATGTCTACTGTATTTGTTTTAATTTACAAGGTATTTGACTGGCAGACTGCAAGGCAAAGCGATCACAGTCGAAATCTTAGGTGTGACTAATCTACCACACTGATCAAATATCAGAATCCACATAAGCATACAAATATTGCTAACAACACATTTTCTCACCCTTGGCATCTTGACCTAAGCAGTATGCTGTCCTAAATGAGGATATTAGATATGATATTTGATTTTACATATGTAGCAAGCCAACCTAGCCAAACAATTAAAGAAATTAATATACAGCTCAACACATAGTTTAATTAAATGAAACAAAAGTGGAGACAACCAAGCTAAGGGTTGAAATATAAGGGAAAAAGGAAAGAACGTCCCATTAAAAATAAATTCTAAAGTCATCACCCTGATTCCCTATAGAAATCACAAAAATATTTTTAAAATGTCCTAGTGTTCTCTTGATGTAAGACCAGGACTTAATTGTGGCTAGATTGAAATGATTGTATTAGGGAATACTGAAGGCAGATTATAGAAGGGTCACAATATCTTGACCAGAATATCGAGGGACAAAATATCGAAGTGGTAAGTGCACAGAGGGGGATATTGATTTACTATACTTAATTCCATATCAATGTGAATCCAAAGGCCACAAAAGACTTTCTTAAATCCCTCTCACTGCAGAAGTGCAATCAACAGTGACATGAGCCGGACCAGTAGAAAATGTGAAACACTGCATGGATGCCTCCTCCCTCCGGCATGGCAAGCAAGACCCGGGTGGGGCTGGAACTACTGCATCGTGGTACTCACAACTCGAATTAGAAGGACCGTGCTGCCACATTGTTTAAATGATGTTTAGGACTGGCAGGGTATGTTACCCTTATCTCCCAACCACCTACGTTCATCTGGAGGGATACAATGGGCCCCGGAGACCTTTCACACCTAATGGACTTGATAAGCAGAAATCTTTGGTGTTTTCAATTTTTTGTTTCTTCGTTGTTTTGCAAGGTAATGTCTTTAGCACTTCTTCCATGCTGAAGTGAATGGGGGGGGGATTTTGGTGTGCTGTTTGTGTTTGTGTATCACATGTGTAGCACCCACAAAGGCTATGGGATCATCTTCCTAAGTAAAGAAGGCTATGATTGACAGTGTATGGAATTACTTACAGATCAAAAATTCTACAAGAGAATTACCACTGACCCCACACAGAGAACTACACAGGACCGTCGCACTCATGGGGGAAGAAGCTGAAGTAAATAACTGGATCTCAAAAAATGAGGCAGAATTCCTACAGACCAAAACACCAAGGGTGCCATACTTTTATTCGGTCCCCAAAATCCACAAGGAGCGGAAACCACCACCCGGTAGACCAATCGTCTTGGGGACAGGCTCGCTTTGTTTCATTGTTTCCGATTCATAGTCTCTCTTCACTTCCTGTACCACACACTAGCATACAAACACACACCCGGAAACAGAAGGCACCATCCGGACCCAGAGCAGAAGAGTCAGCACAAGTCGTGTTGACACGAGGCCGAAGGTAGCAGCCACAGCATGGAGCAGAATCTGCAAAAACCGTAACGTACAATTTACCGTTCTAACAGGAGTCATTCTTTTATTTAGTTGGCCTACAGACTCACTGGCAGCCCGTTGAAGTGTTGATAAGAAATACGGAAGATATGTGTATGAACATTGACATTGGCGGCTCACCGAATGACGCACGCCTACGTATTTATCTTAATAACACACCGTGTATGAGTGCACTTTGATCGGGACATGCAGCCGATTTAGAAATGTTTGTATGAACATTATTTCTTCATTCGCTAAGAAACATGCCGCTTAATAACACACCCCTTGCTCTGACACGAACGCATCATGCCATAACGTCCGCTAAAGCAGCCGCAAGATATAGACTATCCAAGCACAATCCAAATAGTCTCCCTTTTCTACCCTTTTTTCAGTACGGACAACCGTTAGTAACAATCAAAAGGAGCACCTTAAGGCCCGCTTTAATTGAAAATACGCCTTAGTTGTAACTCCTTTTCTCTTTCCTCCAACACCTAATCTAGTGATGCATGAACAAGAGGCAGACAAACACGCACTATTAACATATGGGAACAACAGAGTCTCACATCGCTAACAATTTAGGACATCGATATCTCTTTTTAACAGAACAAGTAGAGATATTTTGCCACTTTTATAAAACATAGTCATGCCATGCGCTCACAACTCAAATAATTTAAGACATCAATATTTCTTTGTAACAGAACAAGTAGAGATATTTTTCCAGTTTTAAAACATAGCCATGCCATGCTTACACTATAACATTCTACCTTTTAAGAACTGAGAGAGTGACTTCTTTGCCATAACAGAAGACGAGTGGTCTTGTGATGAAGTATTGCCATTTTCTAGTTGCTAGCTTTTGGTAAGGAGACATATTTGAAACACAATCAAACAGACAGGAAGATTGGTGAATTCAATACCTCTCCACACGTTTGTGTCCCCCTTCTCCCCATCGCCCACCCTCTTGTATTCACAGATACCACTGGACCTTACCAAGAAACAGATTAATATATCTTTTCTCACTTTTCCTCGAAAAGAAACATTTTCCGAGGGATACCCACTGAGAGACACTCACAGTCTCATATCACTTTTTCACCCTGGTCCTGAAGAAAGCCCATCTGACCTAAATAGGCACTAAAAAGGCTGAAACATGTCGACCATTTTTTAAGGACTCTTAAAGTGCGGGAGATCCATAATCAAATCTCAATACGCACCACACCCTATTTTTAACCAATATCTTGAATCCAGACTTATTAAATCAACTCCTGGTTGTGTTGCAGCAGTACTCCAAAAATAATTTCTAAACCAACATCACCGCTTCCCTGAAATATTCAAACACACATTCATTCATCAGTGGGGCCCATAACACTGCACACTTTCTCTTTTCCACTTAACTCTACTTCAGGGATTGGTGAAACACATAAGAGTAATGCTGTAAAATTGGCGGAGTGTCTAAACCTATTTAAATAGTTATTATTTACACCTGCAGAATTTAACGGTTTACTATGGTTTTCAACAAATATCAATTTTATTCAGACACACCACCATAGTGGCGATGAACCTGCTAGTAAGAAAATAGGGGTAGGAAAATACAAGACCAGCTTTAATTCTCCATTTTGTCTAATTTTATTAAAAGCAAATTTTTAGCATGTCTGACATTTAGGCATTTATTAATTCTTTATTAAGGAAAATTCTTTAAACTTTATTTCAAAATGATCATTTATTTTAAAGCTCGGAAAAATAGACATTTATTTCAAAGTTCAGTGGAAAGTTTAGCATAGAACAGATAGTTCCAAATTCATTCTCTCCTAACATCCCTAGCTAACGCCCTCATCTTATCCTTCAATCCTGCAAAGAAAAACAAGAGATAATGTAAAGAGTCTTACATCCAGGAATCGTCTGCAATCTGACAGCACTTCGAGATGAAATCGAAAGGAGCGAATACTTCAACACAAAATCAGGGGGTTTTATACACTAATTTCCTAACTTAATCTATCTAAAAAGTATCTAACATCACCAATTTGGGTTCTGATTGGACAATTTTTAGGTGGGTGAGCCTCTCTTCACCATTACAGCATCATGTTCACGGTGAATCAGCAGAATTATAAAGAAGTATTGTTTAGGAAAGTCTTTGGCCTAGTCGCATCCTCGACTAGCAACTTCACAGTTCTTTCCCACATTCAGAACACTTGAATGTCCATGTTTTGGCACCCATCCTGGCTTCCAGGACACTGTAGCCTTGAACTTCCCATCCGAGCACAGGCAGCTCACTCTCACTTGCAGGCTTTGGGCACACATTCGCAGTCCAGCACTCGCTCGCAGTTTACCAGAGCACCCATGTTTTCACTAGGCCTCAAAGGCCACTTTTTGGAACTATCGTAGAAACAAACACAAATTTATGTTAAATATAGAACTAAAGCCCTTCTGTTTACCTCCCACCATACTAATGTTCCCCAATTAGTTATTACCTAGCAGATAAGCCACATAAATGCGTTTTATACTTACATATCTGACGACTTTCTAGCACAGAAACGTGTACAATGAGCACAATCATGCTGAGTTTATTTATATTTAAGCCAGGCATTAGTTCACATCACAATAACAATAAAAATTAGCTAAATATATTGCTTCATGCAGGCAAAATTAGTATTCCCAGGTGTATTTATGTGTGCAACTTATACTATGGTTGATTAATTTACCACAACACACCATTAGTAAAAGTTAACGTTATGGAACACTGACTTCACGAGGGATACACAAAATGTTGCTTTTGCCACCTCGCTCCATCAGCTGTATGAGTATTTTTTAAAATAAAGCAACTTATGACCCCTACAATATCACTGATCACTACTGTTCTAACCAGGGGTACACCTCCGGGTGGAGGAAGCATGATCACTAACCCCATAATGATGCAGTCACGTGAATAAAAGGCGGAGAATCAAGATATACCGCCATTTCCATCTTATACACGTGAATGAGGGTTTTTTATTGGGACACAGAACACGAGAATTGCTAACCCAGGTTATGCAGGACAAGTGATCCATTCCCCACATGATTTTTTGATATAGCACCCACATTGACCAACATTCTGTATACCATGCAATGTCTTATCTTAACACCTAACGTCCATCTTACTCACTCTTATATGATGGACAAACACAGAGGTAAATGTTGGACAAACACAGAGATAAGGTTGCCCTGCTCACGTGGAACATAAGTGGGCTTTATGACCCTATGACAGTTAGATTAGTACTGCACTATCTAGACTGCCATGACATACAGATTGCACTACTACAGAAGACGCATCTTACTTGAAATAAAAAGCAGCTAAGAAATACTGAATTATTGATTAAAAAGCCACGTTTGAGGAGCTGCCTGAAAGTAGCTAAATCTGTCACCATGCGCAATGAAGCAGGAAGCACATTTCAGGCATGTGCTTCGAGGAACCTAAAAGAAGTGCCGCCTGAGCAGGCATTGTAATATCCCAGGGACCGCCGCTACATTCATAGAGGAGGATCTCAAAGTTCTAGATGGAACTTAAGGACACAAAGGTAGACTCACGGTGGGTAGATCATCGTTTGGCGTTGTTTTACTCCTCGTATGCAAGAGGTGTTTTAATACTAGTGAAACGTGGAGTCCCATTCACGATAACACACTCATTCGTGGATGACCAAGGCTGTATAGCAATAGTTCAGGGCACACTCTATAATAACCCCATAACACTGGTCAACACATATGTGCCAAATAATGTTAACACAGATTTTATTTAAGTCAGTGTGGTGTCAGTTACATGATATGTCACCAGTCAATATCAAATGGGGTGGAGATTTGAATCTATACTACTATTATAAAGAGAGAACTCTCACCTTTGAGCCAGGTAAACTCAGGAACCACAGCGCCAATCTACACACCCGATACATCCTTGAAAATGTCAGGGTGTGTAGATGGACATAGGCTACATAAAATAAAATAAAAAGTAAATTAAAAAAATGAACTTTAAATACAAAGTAGCCCCCTGAAAGAAGTGCCAACCACGACGTAGCGCTGGCCGCGACGCGCTGCCCGCGACGTGCGTGATGACGGGACATGGAGCGGAAGTGATGTGAGGAGCAGCGGATCAGGTAAGGCATTTACAAACACGGAAAATGTCGGGGCGGGAGCGGGGGCGGGAGGGGGGCAGGAGGTGGTCCGTGTCCGTGTTCTGACGGCAAGAAGAAGGAGGAGTCCTGTCAGCTGCAGCACTTCGAGCGTAGGGGAGCGGAGCAGAGCTGACCGGCTGAGGGCTGAGGGTGGCCGAGAACGGAGCGGAGCAGGGTGGAGGAGCAATCTGCCAGCGCAGGGGGTCGGGCTGTGAGGTACCGGGTTTTTATGGACCTGGCGGTGCCAGGGAGAACACCCAAAGACCTCCGAGTCCTTCCTGTTTCAGACCACAGAAACACAGAGTCTTCCAGGTGATGTCAGAGATCGAATTTATTGGCTGCAACCAATAACAGATATCCTAGAAGTACAACAGCATGTATGTTCTCAGGAGACTGCTCGTTTTTACAGAACCAGTCTTCTCCTTTTATACGAAATAATAAGCTTCAGGCAAACATTCCTTGTTTTACAGTTGACCATACAAATATTTTTACTACAAAGAAAAAGCAGAGTCATGGTGACAAGCCCACATTTCAGTTTGTCCAGTTCATGATAGATTATCCGGCAAGGCCCAGAACTTTCATCAGATATCGACTGACCCCTAATAAAATCGGGCACCTCCTCCTTGTAAAACAGGTCATAAAGAAAAACCTTGGACAGGTGTGTGTGAGATTAGCCATAGCTTGTATGCGATGAACGGTTTATGACATGTTGTGCCTTGATACTAATCTCGTTTGGCCATTGGGAAAGGAACTGCCCGAACAGGTTTGGCTTAAGGCAGTGGAGTCAGCTCGCCCAGGTCACAGAGGAGTCAGCAAAAGGTGTACGTGTCCTTTCAGATCGAATTCGGCCTTAGTTATTTGGCTATGTAAGGGCAATCACAAAATGGATGCTGCTCACAAAATGGAACCCGAGGGTTCAAGACAAAAACTTATATTTAAGGGCGATTTTGTCACTTGAACGTGACGAAAATACTTATGAATGGCGTTTAAACCATTACCGGTCTGTTAGTATCAAAATCGTCATGGTATGATGATATCTATGACACGAGCGTAGAGCTTCGGTACCACACAATAGCAGGGTCCAGAATTTTCAGTACCACAGCTGCGGGGGTCGTGAGGTACATCACACCTACCTCTGCTCGCTCCACCACATGCTGCCCCCAGCCCCCTTCGGCCCCGGCCAAAAAATGCAGCCCCAGCCCCCTTCTGCCCCAGGCAACGCTGGGGCGGGCTGCTAGTATATACTTAAAGGCCAAGATGGCTAGATCTGCTTTGTTTGAGTGGCATGGGAAACAGGCTGCTAGTGTACTCCAGGAAGGCACAGCAGATTATGGCATGGTAGAAATATAGTGCCTGCAAAACCTTACACAGAGGGAGGGCACATTTACGTCATCAGTACATGGGACATGGTCCAGCTCGGACTATTGGTTACTCTCAAAGGAGGCGTGCTCCTGGGTAGATAAGGTAAAACATTCAGCTGGGTTTGGAGGCTCAGTGGACTAATGGTTCCACTTCAGGGGTCTGTGTTCGACCTCATGGTCACAGGTTCAAATGCCAGTGGGACCACTTAACCTTTCATGCATTTGAGGTCGATAAAATGAGTACCATTGAGTTGGGTAACAATTAACATCTATTATTCAGCGCCCAGATCCCTACGGGTAAACGGTTGCTGCACACATATACAGGTTATAGTGTGTTATGTTACATGGCGTAAACATTATCAGATCATGCACCAGTGATGTTGCGTCTGGTGCTGCCTGGCATGGTCCTGGTTTCATTTGCATGGCATTTCAAGGTGACAGCGCTGCTAGATGCAGTATTCAGGGAGGGAGTCAATCGCACAATTATTAAATACTTTGAAAAGAACAATGGGACCATGCCTAAAAAGGCAACTTTGTGGGAGTTGTTCAAGGTTACAATCAGAGAAGTCTGCATAGGCACACAAGCGGAAGTACTGAAAACAATACGCACCCAATTACACAAAACTGAAACTGCACTCCACTCTCTGGAGCGGGTATGCGAGCACCATCCCAGTTCAGTTACTCTATCAGCTATTAGGGAACACCTGATGGAATTGAATTACCTGGCTGCCCAGGCGGCACAGTTCTTGTCCAATATCATGTGCCTGGTGCCTGTGGGGAGGGTGGTAGTCAAGGTCATAGCCTGGCTGTAAAGTAAATAGTCCCCAATTGAACATATAGTGAAACTAGTGGACGCTGACTCTCAGCGTCCGCATGCGTTCTCTATACTTTCTGTCTTTCAGGCCTTTTACTCCAACTTATATAGATCCCATGGCACTGCTACACATGCTGAAACTGTTGCGTACCTTGAAGATGTGGCATTGGCATGCCTGTCCCCGGGTCAGAGGGAATACCTCCTACAACCAATAAACATTGACGATGTCAAGAAGGCCATTTGCGGGGGGCGGGGCTTAGGCAGCACTGATGGCGGTCGTGTAAAGCGAGAGCTCCAACCACCCACTGTTTATCCTAACATATTATCCTGGCCCTAAGCATCCATAAGGGCATATAACTCTCCTGCGAGGTCGTCTGGCCTGGGGGCATCATCCGGTGGCGGCGGGGGCTACATTACGGCCCCGGGAGTCTTGCGGTAAACTGGCGGAGCGAAGCGGCCTGCGGGGTCCGGCTAGGCCTGAAGCCGGGGCCTCGATTTTTGAGCAGCCCGACGGGAGCGCGGCTCGCTCTACTCAGCAAGGAGCCGAGCGCGCCTGGACCCCTGGTGCTTGTAGGTGCTGGGTCTCCGCGGGAGAATGGCGGAGAGTGCAGCGGCGCCCAGCGGAGATGCGAGGGGCCTGATCTTTGGGCGGCCCGGTGGGGGAAGCCGCCATTTTGCGGCACCCACCAGCCTGCGCGTGGACTTGGAGTGAGGGGGGAGCCGGCGGTGCCGCTCACTGATGGACAGAGGCCCATAGCGGTAAAGGGTGTCGGTGGCCTTCGTGAGGGCTGGCCGGATTAGTGGTGGTTGCCCGGTGGATCTGCTGGGCTCTCTGCATTGCGGTGAGTGGAGTGGGTCTGCAAGGAGCAGTGGGGTGCGTTGGCCCTCCCCTCTTCCCTTCTCCCTCCTGGGTTGACCGGCAGGGCTGCTGGTTCTTCTCTGCGGCTGGGGAGCTCGGGGGCTGGATCGGGCCCCGGTGAATGAAGTGTGGCACCCCCTGGAACCTGTGGAGTGGCGTGCTTGCTGGGGGCCACCTGGAACTTCCGCTGGGGCCAGTTAAAATTGCGTTCTTGCCTGAGGGGCCTGGTGTCCCGGCCCATAGCCTCCTTGGTTGTCCGGGTTGCAGAGCCTGGGGGTCTGCCCCTGCGACAGCGCTCATCGAGGTGTGGGACCTCTTGGACCGGCCCCTGTCGGATGATGAACTGGGCACAGCCCTGGGGGAGCTAAATCCCGGTAAGGTGCCGGGCCCCAACGGGTTTCCTTGCAAATTTTTCCATCGGTTTTCTGTACAGCTGGGCCCGCGTCTCTGTCCGGTCATAGAGGAGGCGTGCGAGGGTGGTGTGCTCCGGCCGGATTGGCGGCATGCTGAGGTGGTGGTCTTTCTGAAGCCGGAGAGTCATGCGTCCTACCGCCCGATATCACTGCTTATTACGGAAGCCAAGGTCCTGGCTAAGGCCCTGGCCACAAGGCTCAGGCCCCACATCACAGACCTGGTACACCCAGATCAGGCGGGTTTTATGCCTCAGAGGGCTACCCGACACAATATTAGGCGGGCCCAGGTGGCAATATCTGCCTGGAGGAGCTTGGGGGGGCAGGCGGCACTGTTTTTAGCAGATATGGACCGGGCCTTCGACTCCCTGAGCTGGACATATCTGTTTGCTCTATTGCGAAGCCTCAACTTTGGCTTTCGCTTCCTGGCATACATTCGGTTGTTATACACAGACCTTACAGCTTCGGTGCGCGTCGGGGCGTGGTCTCTCGTTCGTTTTTGGTCCGGCGAGGGACATGGCAGGGTTGTCCCCTCTCCCCATACTTATTTGTGCTAGCCATGGAGCCTCTTGCTGCATGGGTGCGCATTAACGCCCAACTTAAAGGTTTTCTGTGGTCGGCGGGACTTGTTGATAAAATTGCATTATATGCCGATGATGTCTTATTTTTCCTCACCGACCTAGATCGCTCAGGCTGTGGCTGTTGCGCATTTTACAGATCTTCGGTGAAACATCTGGCCTTTATATGAATCCGGGCAAGTCGACTTGATGGATGCTTAGCGATCAACAGCGTGTGGGTGAGTGGGCGTCAGGACTTCAGTTGGCGTCGGAAGGGGTGAAATACCTAGGGGTATTTCTGTCAGAGGAGGCGGCCACCTCCCGCGATCGCAACCTTCACCCGGTTTCGGATCGCACGCACGAAGATATGAAAGTGTGGTCCCGGATGCCATTGACTATTCATGGTTTGGTCTGCCATCTTCAAGATAGTGGCACTTCCTCGCCTAGGGTACCAATTATAAAATCACCCACATAGGATTTCACCCTGCTGGTTCCGGCAAATCAACTCGGCGCTGAGTGGGTTTCTGTGGGAGGGGGGGCTCGCGCATGTGGCGCTGCGGACGTGTTTCTTATCTACATATACGGGGCTAGCCACGTCGCATGTCCTTTCATATTACCAAGCAGCACATTTGTTGGTCTTAAACGACTGGTGGTACGGCGATAGGGGTGACCCGGCCTATGCGGTCGAGCAGCTCCTCATGGGCTCGGCATCCATACATACGCTGTTGTACTTGGCACCGCTTCGGAGATCCCTCCCCTCTGCCACGCAGGTTGTCTTTTGCGTTTGGAGGCAGGCACTGCTCAGAATGGGTTGGTGGAATGTACTCACCCAGGAAACTCCTCCTTTGGGTTGTTCATAAAAGTCTGCTGTCAATATTGTTGCTTAATTGATGGTTGCAGTAGACTCCGGATGTCGGGGTTTTGCGTTATATGTGTGTTCAGACAATAAAATCTGTTTAAAAAAAAAAAGAAGGCCATTTGCGCCCTCCCCAAATAGTGGGGCCTCTGGCTGGATGGCTTTAACAGGGAATTTTATAAAGAATGTGCTGAGCTCCTCGCGTCGCACTTGCATGCTGTATATGAGGAGGCCTATCAGGAACAAATTTTACCAGATTCCCTTTGAGAGGTCCTGATTATCACCTTATTAAAACCATACAAGACACCAGAGAGGTGTGAATCCTAAAAACCACTTTCAATAATCAACAATGATATCAAAATACTAGCAAAACTACTAGCCATACGACTTCAACCCTTAATATCTAAACTGGTGTTACCGGACCAATTTGGCTTTATCCCTTCCCAGGCCACAGTGCAGAACTTGCATACTATTTTCACTTTATTGCACCTGGTAGATCCCTCCTCGTAGGCGGTGGCTGTCTTACTAGACACCGCCAAGGCATTTGATTCCATAGCCTGGGAATATATGTTTGCTGTAATACCCCATATTGGCATCATTAGGAGTTTCCTTTGCTGGATCTGCCTATTATATACTGACCCGACAGCCCGAGTGTGGATTAATGGGTACATGTTAGTGGGCTTCCTCATAGGCAGAGGGTTGTGACAAGGCTGCACCCTGTCGCCCTTGTTATTCACCATTACCCTTGAGTCATTAGCATGCATTATCAGACAACATCATGCAGCTTCGAAATTGCAATTTTCGATTGCGACCGTTAAGTATTTCCCTCGATGCTGACAATATAGGGCCATATGTAGGTGGCCAAATACCGGTCGGTAACACCGAAAATTGCCCGTTTTCGACGTTACCGACCGGTATTTAGCCATGTGAGATGTACGTAATACCGAATTCAATCGATAATAACGAACCGGTAAAAAATTACCGATTCCTTATTTACCGATTTGAAAATACCGAAACACTGAATACCGAATCGGAATAAACGATTCGGTAAAACCCCCAAAAATGCGATGTAGCAAACCTCGTTATTACCGAATATGACCAGATTCGGTAATAACGAATCGGTATTTACCACGTTTCAATAGCATGTGGTAATCAGGTGCAGTGCATAAAAACAGACCCAAAATGCATCTGTGTGAACACAATGGCGGCCCTCTACCTCATTGCAAGGCGGCTACGCTTGAGAGCAGAAGGAGTGAGGATCTGGAGATGTGAAGAGCGGGTGTACAGACTATGCATCACATTGTTCCAATTGACAGAACCAGAAATCCATGAAAGATACAGACTGCACCCAGAAACCATCCTGGACCTAATACGTGACCTAAAACCCTATCTGGAGCATCAGACACCAAGGGCCCACGCTATCCCCACCCATGTCCAGCGACTCTGCTGCCTGCACCTCCTTGCATCAGGAAGTTTCCAGGGTGTGATAGCTGCAGTGGGTGGAGTGTCACAGAGCTGTCTATCCCGTTTCTTCCACACCTTCCTGGATGCCATGATGGACAGAATGGAACATTACATTTCCTTCCCCAGTACACAGGCGGAGCTGCAGAGAACCAAGCTGGAGTTCTACCAACTTGCACAGTTCCTACACGTAATTGGCTGCATCGATGGGACCCATATACCCATCTGCCCACCTGCAGCAAGTCAATACATGTACAGAAACCGCAAATCCACCCACTCCATCAATGTGCAGGTGATTTGTAATGCCAAATACATTATAACTGACATCAGGGCCAAATTCCCCGGGAGTAGCCACGACTCGTACATCTTCCGTAACAGTGGCACCCATACACATCTGCTTGTTGGTGAATTTGGAGACGGATACATACTAGGTAAGTAAATGTGACACACCCTGATGTACACCCTGGCTCAAGCTGTTGGTCACACTAATCAATGCCACTTACTTCTGTACATAGGTGGCAGCGCATATGCCCTCGGGCCTTATCTACTCACACCATATCTCAACCCAACCACCCCAAGGGAGAGGAGGTACAATGTGGCACATAGGAGCACACGCAACGTGGTGGAGCGCACATTTGGATTGCTCAAAAGCAGATTCCGTTGCCTCCACAAAACTTGAGGTGCACGTCTGTACAGCCCCATCAAATGTTGCAAGATAATTGCTACATGTGCAATGCTACACAATCTGGCCACATAAAAAGGAACAGCAGTGGAACTAACTGATTCAGAGGACGAGGACGAGGACAACCCTCAGCCAGAGCCCTGCGCAGCTGGTGTTGCAATTGAACATGATGGGAGACAGAGACGGGCAGAGATTATGTCAAACTATTTCTGAGTGAGTAACGACACTGAGCCATTAACAGTTACATGTTAAGGTGTTTATTGGGCACACCTCCAGTATCGTGAGCAATGTCCAATTGGACATGGGTTACATCACCCATCTCATGCATGGAAACAGACATAGGTCTTTACTTCCTGCGTCCACGCGCTGCACGTGCACGTTCCCTATCGACACTGTCTGGTGTGTTGGAATGTTCATGTGCAGCCACGTTGCGTTCACTACGCCTCCTGCACTCAGTGGGTGAGGGCGTAATGCTACCACGGCTGGTAGCCTCCTCACTGTCCCCCCCTTCCATTGTGGCCGCCTTAGCATTCTGCATGAGCTCTAACACTGAGGTCATGGACACCATCCCCCTGGCCACATCCCTGCTGCAATGCGCCATCTCCTCCTGCATGGCGATGGACCTGCGGCACATCAGTGATGTTGTAGTGGCCAGCCGGTTCACCGACTTGGTATAGGCCTGGAGCCTCTGTCTCTCCCCGCGCCTGCCAAGACGGTCCTGCTCAAGCTGGCTGCAGAGATTGTCCACCGAGGTAGCTACTCTCTCCATTCCCGCACACAAGTTCTCCCCCATAGCACTGATGCCCTTCTCAATCCTGTGCATATGCTTGTTGATGTGTGCCACCTCCCTGTGCATTTACTTCATCTCCCTCCATTGTAGGCGCTGGACCTTCAGCATGTTGCCTTCCAGTCCAGCAAACACACTGTCACCTGCTCGGATGCTTCTGGACTGTCCGGCCTCGCCCTGCGGCGTCTTGATGAGATGTGGGCGCCCTCGGATGCAGAACCAGCCCTCTCCCTGTTGTATCTATCACCTATGGGACTTTGTTCGCCCACTCTGCCCTCCTCCTCCGACTCCTCCATCTGCTGGAGGGTGGCCATGGCATCCCTCCTGCCTGACTGTGGTGGTGGTGGTGTTGGTGATCATCGTAGTGGGGACTGAGTGAGAGGGGATTGCGGCCCTCCCTGGCGCTGTGGTGGAGGATTGGGTGGCTGTGATGGTGCCGTGCTTGTGGTCCCTGCAGGCATGCTGTCATCCTCATGCTGCCTCTGCTCTGGCCTGGCTGACTTGCCTGTGCTGCCCTCTGCTGCACTGCGAGATGACTCGCTTGTAATGACACAAATGTAGACATACTCAATGCTCTGTCTGCAATGGAATTACATTAAACAACATGCCTACAGAGCACAGTGGTTGTCCTGACGTAGCCAATTACTTTACCATGCTATTGTGTATGCTAGCCTGACTGTCCTATTCATGAGTTCCCTCTGACTACATCATCCATAATGCATTGCAGGTAACCAGTAAGACATGGGTTGGAGTGGGAGCCCCTTTGCCACTATGGGGATTGGGGTTGGGGAGGGGGTAGCACAGCATGCTGGGCATGCTTCTTACCTTGTTTTCTTGCTGCTCTGGCGGAGCTGTCTGCGTCTCCCACACCACTCACACTCTCCGGCTGGATGGTGGACTCCACCATCAGTTCCAGTGGTGTTGGTGCTGGGGCTCGGTTTTTACCTCCACCTGTTTTGGCAGCCTGCCTCTGTCTCTCTGCCATCCTCAGTTTTGCAGTGTTCCTGAGGTTGTACCACCTCTTCCTGATGTCCTCTATGGTACGCTGGGTCACACCTATGGCACTGATTTTGTCCCGAATGCCACTCCAGATTTGCCTCTTCTGTGACCCTGGCACTTGGTGGGACTGGGCTCCAAAAAGCTTGTGGTACTCTTAGCTGACATCCTGGATCAGGACTTCCAGCTCCTTGTCACTGAACGTCAGTTTTCTTTTTCTGTCACCCCCTCCTTCTCCCTGTCCTGGCTTGCCATTTCAATGCTTGTTATGTGGTTTTTCAGTCTTGCTTGTGGCTGTGTGGTTGTGTTGCTGCTGCCTCCTCAGCTCTCCTGCCTGCCTGCCTGCCTCCCTCACAGTGAGCTCCAGGTCCTGTGCACCTGGCTGGGTGTGGCCACTTCCTGTTTGGGAGGTAATTGGGTGATTCAGGATTGGCTGATTTACCAAATTACGATTTTTTGAATTACCAAATTGGTATTTACCGATTCGGTAATGGATTCTGTAACACCGATTCGGTATTTGGCTTTAGGTATTTTTTTTTTTTACCGATTCGTTCAGATTTGGCATTTAATACCGAATTTTAACGAATCGGTAAACTTTAACGATTTTTTATCTACATCGCGTTTACCAAATTCTTAATACCGATTCGGTAAAATTCGGTATTAAGGATTCGATATTCTCCATTTACCTACATATGGCCCAAAGTTCAGTATATTAGGGACCCCTTTTGTTACACCTTTCCTTAGTAATTTGAGAATATATACAATTCGGATATTATTCTGGACTTGACATTAACTGGTTGGAATCAGTGAAAATCCCACTTGCACCTCATACTCAACAGTGCTTAATTAAATGTCCACTACTAGGGACACTGACTTGGTTAACCCCTTCCAGGCTCATGACGAGCTGGGCTCGTCATGAAGTAGCCTCCTGCCAGGCTGATGACGAGCCCAGCTCGTCATGAACAATGGACTTTTTAGAATTCCAGCACAGGAGAAAAATAGCATTAGCAGTGATGAGGTTAAATACTTGGGTGTGTTGGTTCACAGGGATCCTGGCTTGGTGGTTAGGGAGAACTGTGGCAGTGCAATGTCCAGTCTGGAGGACCAGGTTGCCAGGTCGTCCATACTGCTATTGTCTCTAGCGAACAGAATAGCAGTCCTCAAGATGGTGGTCCTGCCCAAATTTCTATATCTGTTCATGAATATTCCCATTGCCTGACACAGATGGTGTGGACGGGCAAACAACCAGGAGTCAGCTGGGATATACTAACATTACCATATGCCAGTGGTGGGTTTAATGCACCTGATTTTCACCTTTAATATATATGTGCGCAAGCCCATTTTGCACATCACTGGTATACAGCACACAACTCTATTCCACATGTTGCGATAGAATATGATGATGCCCACCCAACTCCGTTATCTGCCATTTTACCAACAACACTTTGGGGTATACCTCAAACAAAAATCAATACATTACGCGTCACAACAGCGGGCGGCAGGGTTTACCTGGGAGAGCAGGGAAAATCCTGTTCTATGCACAAGCATTGCCTTTGAGACGCCACCCTGCAATTTCCGTATGCCAAGAGGGCAGAGCACTCCTCCTGCTCTCAGTGGTGTGAGGCTCAAGTGAGGGAGGAGGCCCTCTCCACTGGGCTTCACATCCATGGGCTAAAAAGAGCTTCAGAGATCTAATTGCGGCATCTAATTAATAACAGCGCTCGATGGGTACTCAAAGTACCTTAGGTGTGAAGTGGGCTCTGCTTCTGCGTGAATGAAAAGCAGTGTGTCCTGTAGGGGTCCAACAAAAGAAAGAATCATGTCCCATCACCAATGGGCGTTACTCACCTGGAATAAAGGAAAAAGAAATGACAGTGTCATCAAGCTTTAAAAAAAAGCATATTTCTTTAACACACAAGAGGCATTTTACCTTAGTACATCAGATTATATCACTGTATTGAGATGTATTTAGTAAAAGTGCAAGTTTTCAAACATGAACTGAAAAACAATCCTGTCCCAGCCCTGATGATAATGATATTAGTGACTTAAAAGCAGTGCCACTGGAAATATAGGGCAGGGAAATACCAAACTAGGCAGCAGGATTTACTAACTTTTTCATCAAAATTCAAAAAAGCATATTTATTTAATACACAGAGTGGCGTTTACCTTAGTTTATCAGGTTATATCAATGCTTTGAGATGTATTTAGTTAAAGTGCAAGCTTTTAAACATGAAACATTCCTGTCCCTGCCCTGAGGATAATAGTATTAGTGAACTAAGAGCAGGGTCACTGGAATTATAGGGTAGGAAAAGCCCAAATTAGGCAGCAAGGTAACTGGGATGCAACAAGAAATTGCAAATATGTGGCATCATATACCCATACATTTACAATTTAGAATTACAATAATACCACACATTTCATGATAGTAATAAAATAGTAAAAATGACAAAATAATCAGGTGATAATATCTGGCAACGGTTTCATCTCATTAGCATCAGTCTGATACCCAAATACAGCTATAAGTTATAGAAAGATGGCTAGTCAACCTTTGTGAAGGGCATTCCACTTTGCAACAACAAGTGTTTCTGCGTTTTTAGTAAATTTATGATCCATTTGCACTATGAAGAATTTTTTTATGTTAACATGCTGATGGCATTTGCGTCAAATCCATAATTATGCGGAAAATGCAACAACTGCAAAATCACATAATTCCAGTGGCCCTGACAAAGAGGCATGTCAAGGTTCATGTGTGCCCTATATATGTGCTAATTTGTTATTAAACATAGAGCAAAAGTACAGTATACTACATCAAACAGAAGTTGCTCAGTGTGTATTTGAATGTGCTCTGATGTGTGATAATGAACCCAATGGAGGTTGGTGGAATAAAGCATTTGTGTTGTAAACAAAAATGATGACTCCGGATACAGGAAGGTGGCAGGTAAGCAGTTTAATGCAGCAGTAAAGAAGTAACAGGACCGTCGCCCATCTGACCAAGCACTAACTGTCACAGATTAGAACCAGAGATAGTGTCATAGTGTGGTAAATATTTGATTTACCGTCCTAATTTCTATGCAGGTAAGTACTTAATCAATAATAACTCAATCGGAAAGAAAGAGGCAGAGTCCGTGGTGTTAGAGTTCTTAGGGGTTTTATTCCTTAAAAGGAATGGTCAAGACCGGTTATCAGGTTCCTGACACCACTGGGGTGAAGGAAGGGATAGAGCAATATTTTATTGACAATACATAGCTTATATACTTAAGTTACATTATAGAAACCAATACAGTAGGCGTAACAGCTGAGAGAAACAAGATAACAGCATCCACGTGGTAGAGATACGTAATTAGAAGGCGTGAACTAGGCGTGAACATAGAGGTGTGTGCTAGAAACGTCACAGGTAGGTGTCACAAGTGGGTGGCAACAAAGCAGAATCTTGTAATGTCAGCAGAAATCTGAGGCCTGGATGCGCGCGCAGCTGTATGACGTGTGATTGACGTGAAACTGGAGGGTGCAGGGGACTTGACATTTACACTGACGGAAAGAGACAGAAGTCTGGCATGTCAGATCAACTCGTACTTCTATCATATCTGATATCTGATGTTTGGGAACCATATTATCTAAACGGAAAAGGTCTCTGGGGCAGAAGCTATTCTATACTGACTGGGAGTGCGTGTATAAGCGCCTAAGTGTCTACATGAGAATGCGAGGGGCATGGGCCTACCATGGTAACAGAGGCTATGAATTACTTGCACGGAGACAGTGAGGCCGGGCCCTTTGCTCTGCAGCTGGGGGAATGTTTACTTAAACTAGTAGGTAGGAATGCATTTTCGAGGAGCGGAACAGATAATTCGAAGGTTGAATACAGTCTTGGCAGGCAGCAGGCTGAGCTAAGCGCCGTGAGCCGCACAGGGAGTAAGGCAGAGGTCACGGGTACAGAGACAGCCTGGGCTGAGGCTTTCGGAGTCGGACAGCAGAAAAAAGGCTCGATGGCAGAATTCAGGGCCTACTTAGCCAGAGCTGAAAAACGTGTAAAGTACACCACAAAAAGACGTTGGCATAGCATACTTAGGAACGGAGCATTCAACCCATTCAGGGTGGGTCTGAAAGAGGACATGTTAACGTTGGACGCAAATATATTTGCGTCTTCATAGCTGGCACAGGAGGGAAGTTACATGCACTTTAAGCTGGTACATGGAGACGGTGGGGTACCCGCTAGGGAACATTAATTGACCATAAAATTTATATTTCCTCATTCCCTCCTTGTTCCCTACGGACCCTTCATGATATATCGATCCTCATAAATCGATCAGTCTGTTCTTGTAACATCATTTGTTCTTCTTTCTTCCTTTGACGTTTTGAGAGAAAACTGGAATGTTCAATACACGATGTGGCACACAGTCCACAAATCGTTGGCCCACACTGTAGGCACAGGCAGCAACTGAATACTATGACAAGGGCAATGCCTAGGACGGATAGGATCTTCCATCCCCAAGCTGTTAACGTTGTCCAGAACCAACCGGACCATGTCCAGGTGCCTGGATTCTGATGTATCTTATTTGCAATTTTATGAAGACGTGTAATAGCTTGGTATACCGTTGGCGCGTTTTCTGGAATGAAAACACAGCAACTTGACCCGATGACCTTACAAGCTCCGCCTCTATCTGCCAAGATGACGTCAATAACAAGACGATTCTGAAGAACAACAACCCGCATGGCGGACTGCTCCTCTGTTAAGTTACCTAGGGCGGAAGCAGTTTCATTCACTACTGCTTCAAGTGTTCTAGTTAATCTCCGTATTAGTTTACTATTTTGGACTGGGCCTGTGAAGAAAAAGAATCCTTTATTAAAATCTGTATATTGCTCCCATGCCGTTTCAGTGTAGTCGACAATCGGGAGATCTCTTCGGAGTCTATTCTTTACTAGATTTGTATTTCTGTGATAATCGGGAGGAGTTAGAAAAACAGGGGGCAGAAGGAATGTAATATAACAGGTACCATCCCAATCTGGAGGCAAGCGTATGTATGCGGTATGGCCGCAAACAAAGTAGGAATGACGGGTAGCTCTAAAGGAAGATTTGCCTTGGTCACTGAATTCGACCACAGTAGTACATTTGCTATGACCTAAGTGTACTGAACCCTTCTTACTGACACATAAATCACCAGTGACTGGTAATACTGACATAGCAGGGAGAACTGGTGCGGTTTCGGATTCAACAGTAAGAATCATAAGGTTAATTGTATAATTACCTAATCCATATACTTCATTTTCTAGATCAGTTCCTATTCTAGTGGGGAGTCCCTTCTTGTCAGGGTAACAGACATTAAGCAGAACTAAGTTCAAGTTTCCCCAAACCCAGCTCCCTTTGAAAACAGCGACATCAGGATTTAAGGAATTAATTAGTCTAAACCATGCACCACAGGAGCCATTGTGAGTGAACGGGTACGGAAAGAGGGGCAGAACTCCCTTGTATTTCTGGTAGGGAAGCAGTCGGCCACATATCCAGCAGTTTGTAGCATTGTTAGTCTGATGGGAATGATGTAACATACTAATGAATGTGTTGTTGCGCAGCGCGAGTCTGTAAGAAAGTTCGTGGGGAGGTAATTCACTAAAAGAATGTTCAGCAGAAACATTGTAAGCAGATTGTTCACGCTTGAAAATAGGGTAGTATATGGGAAGCAATATACTAGCAACAATAATCAGAAGACTTAGAAAAAACATAATCAATAATGCCACTATACAGTGACTACGGAGTGATTTGCAGTATGTACGTTTCTTGAGTTGTCTCTCTCTCTCTCTATCTCGATCTAGGGGATACATGTCAGAAACTATTTAACCGATTCACCTAGGGGAGGACTTAAACAATTAAACTGTCTGACTTGCTAGATCGGAGTTTCATGCGGTACTCCTCTTGGGGAGTTTTCTCTTGTTTCGGAACTTTAAAGTCACTAGGTTCGATGCAGTCTTGGGAAGGGGTGGACGAGTCTTTTTCTGGCATCAGTTCATTGCACTTTTTTATATGGCTTGTATGGATCCACCCCTTTCTGCCTTCTACTTTGATAGCGGTCCGCGTTGTAAGAAGGACGGTCTTCGGCTCTTTCCAGCGGGGCTCCAGCGGACCTTTCCTGTCGAAGTTCCTAATTAGGACCGTGTCCCCGGGACGGACATCATGCGGCTTTACATCAGTGTTGTCAGGGAAGGCTGCGGCAACCTGTGAACGACATGATTGGAGTGCAGACATCAAGGAGGCAAGGTAATCTGTCAGCATATTACAATCAACATCGGTAATTTTCTTAGGTAAGGGCGTCCCCCACATATTCGGTGGTCTGCCAAAGACCACTTCATACGGTGATAGTCCTGATCTCGAGTGGGCGACCATCCTCATATAGAACAATGCAACTGGCAGGGCGACTATCCAGTCGACCCCTTTCTCTTTACAAACTTTAGCAAGGCGGGTCTTTAGTGTCTGGTTATGCCTCTCTACAAGGCCAGCGGCTTCGGGATGTCGGACACAATGGAATCTCCACTGATATCCTAGCAACAAGGAAACTTGTTTCATAAGTTCGGATGAGAATGGCTGTCCGTTATCTGAGTACACGACACGAGGCAAGCCGTATCGTGGGAAAAATTCTCGAACCAGCTGCCTGGCAGTGGTCGGAGCAGTGTAATCTGGGACTGGATATGCTTCGGTCCAACGGGAAAGTGCACAAACAATTACGAGGACATATTTGAATCCTCGACAACGATCCATCTGGATATAATCCATCTGGAGGACTTCAAAAGGGTGATCGGGAGGATGAAATCCACCTTGCTCTACAGGGACGCTTTTACCTGGATTGAACTGACAACAGATCATGCAAGTACGCACTTTCTGTTTTGCTGCTGCTCGTAAGTGTTTGTTATACCAGAGATTCTGTAAACTGTCTAACATCGCTTTCTCTCCTAGATGTGCTGGACTATGTGCTGTATTGATTATGACTTGAACCATAGAGTCGGGGAGAAACCATGTAAATTTTCCCTTCGTCATCCAACCTTGATCTGTCTGGATCCCTCCTAGTTCAGTCCATTTCTTTATTTCATCTGGAGTAGCATGTGTCTGAATATTGATTACATCTAGTGTGGGATCCCTGACTGTCATACAATGTGTCGGTACTATTGTCTTTGTCACGTCAGTTGTCTGGGTGTGAGTCAATGCTGTATGTTTTGCTGTCTGGTCTGCCAGGTCGTTACCCTGGGAAACAGAATCTGTAACTTTAGTATGTGTTTACACTTCATGACGGATATGCCTGAAGGCAGATGTATTGCTTCTAGCAGTGCTTGAATGAGGGGACCGTGTTGGATCTTGGCACCGTGAGAGGTCAAGAAACCTCGTTCTTGCCATAACATTCCGAAGTCGTGTCCAACTCCGAACGCATAACGGCAATCAGTGTATATGTTAACATTTCTGTTCTTGGCTAGTATACAGGCTCGGGTCAGAGCGATGAGCTCTGCTGCTTGAGCGGACAGTGTATCAATACGATATGTTTCTTTAACTTCAGTTTCAGTGGTCACTGCATACGCGGCCACTAATTCTCCTGTACTTGTTCTCATACATGAACCATCCACGTAAAGTGTCAGGTCTGGATTTGTCAATGGAACATCGGTTAAGTCTCGTCGGGGCTTTGTTACTGTATTAATGATCTCTATACAATCATGCGGAGCTGGATCTGTCATAATTGAAGGTAACAATGTTGCGGGGTTCAGAATGCTGCAGCGTCTGATTTCTATGTATGGCTGGAATAGTGTTAATTCATAACCTGTCAGTCGTGCTATAGTCAAGTGTTGAGTCTGGGTTCTGTTTAGAAGAACCTCTACAGAATGTGGAACTTGTATTGTTAATTGATGTCCTAAAACAATTGAGTCGCTCTGTCTGATTGCTAGTGCTGTTGCTGCTACTGACTTTAAGCACGCAGGGAGTGCCTGGGCTACTGAATCCAATGTACTTGAAAAATAAGCGCAAGGCTTATGTGAACCTGCTTGATCTTGAGTGAGGACAGACAACGCTGTACCATCACGTTCTGTAACAAAAAGTGTAAAAGGTTTGCTGTAACATGGTGTCGCTAAAACTGGTGCTTGGCATAAGGCTTTCTTTAATTCTTCAAAAGCTTGTGTGTGTTCCTGAGTCCAAGGAAGGGCAGTCGAAGTTGCTGCCTCCTGTGTTGTCAACTGAACGAGTGGTTTAACTAGAAATGCATACTGAGGGATCCATTGTCTGCAGTACGAGGTGAGGCCTATAAAGGCCCGCACTTCCTTTTGTGTCTGGGGTTGCGGCATATTTACAATTAACTGGATGCGATCAGGAGTGAGCTGTCTCCCCACTTTGGACAGCAAGTGACCCAAGTACACAACTTGCTGAACACAGAATTGTAGCTTCGAAGGGGACACCTTGTGTCCCTTGTCGGCCAGAAAATGTAAAACTGTCAGAGATGCATGTTCACATTCGGGCTCACTTTGTGCGGTGATCAACAGATCATCGACGTATTGCAGTAAAGCGGTGTTAACTGGCATTTGAATACAATCTAGTTGTCTTTTCAGTGCTTGACTATAGATGCTGGGGCTTTCTGTGAATCCTTGAGGTGCGCGGGAAAATTTGAAACTTCGTCCATTTAAACTGAATCCGAAAAGGTATTGGCTCTCTGGGTCAATAGGTACACTGAAGAAGGCGTTCTTGAGGTCAATTACGGTAAAGAACGTTGCTTCAGAATCAATAGCAGTCAAAAGGGAAGAGATATCGGGGACCACAGGGTACTGTGGTACAATGCATTTATTCAGTTCTCGTAAGTCAATCACCAGCCGATATACTGGCGGTGCATTGGGATCAGTACGTTTAAGAATCGGAATGATAGGGGAATTACAGATATTGGAGTCGGTCTCCACGACCACTCCTTGGGCAATGAGCTCTTCAATGATTTCCAGTAAAGCCACTACAGCATCGGGTGGTAACTTGTATTGTCTGATTCGAGGTAAAACAACACCTGATTTCAGTGTAACACGGTATGGTGTAATGTGCATGCAGCCTACATCGGTTGGGCCTTGTGCCCACAGGTGATCCGGTACATTTTTCAATCTGACATCAAACTCTCGTAATACATAGTGACACTTGAAATCTCGCAAGAACAATCTAACTCCCTCCGGAGAGCAACATATCACAGCTCCTAGAGCCTTCAATGTTTTGATACCTAACAGATTTTCTGGACATGATTTTGTAAGTAACAAGTCTGTAACACGTGATAATGGACCCACCGCCAGAGGAACTGGTTCTGATACCTCATTTACAATAGGCTGTCCTGAAAAACCAAGGGAAACATTCTGTGAGCCTGAGAGGGGTGCCCCTGGGACTTCGTCATGGCTGATTGTTGTGCGGCTTGCCCCTGTGTCAATTAAAAACTTTCTGTCTTTTCCCAATACTTGACTGTGTACATAAGGACCCTCTTGATCTACAGGAATCTCAATAAGAGGCAAGCCCAACTCCCTCTCTAGGCTGTTTCATGTGTATCGTGGATAATCGGGGTAAGCAGATTGGGCATACTGGTACATCTGTTGTGAAACTTGCTGAGTCGCAGCAATGGGCTGTGGCTGTGGTACCGCTACCGTCTGTGCTGTATGAGATGAAGCATGCGTAGGCTGTGTATTCTGCATAGGCTGTATATTCTGTGCAGTCTGTTGCTGGGCCTGGTCTTGTCTAGGTGGACGCGGCCTTTCTTTAGTTTTACCTGTTGATATATTATGTTTCAAGACTGGGCATTCATGTACGTAGTGACCTGGCTGCTTGCAATAGTTGCATGTCCCTTTAACGGGAGCTGCTGAATTCTGGGTCTGGGTCGTACCCTTTCTCTGGCCGTCGGCTGGAACCGACTGGGCCACTAACATTTTCATTTTCGTGTCTTTCATACGTTTCTGTTCATGATCCTGTTCTTCTCTAATTCTGTTCTGATGGTATTGTAACATTTGTAACATCTGGGATGGCGTATTCGCTTGCCATGTACTCTCAACCTTGTATACACGACCTTTGACTGCTGGCAGGGAATTCTCTACTAATTTTGATACAAAAAGGTGTGGGTACGATTCGCTACTTGGTTTAAGGCCGCTATTAATAAGGAAACATTTCTCGAATCTTGAATAGAAATCACTAGTATCTTCATCGTGTTTCTGTTTACAGGCTGAGATTGCATCCCAATCTTCCTTTCTAGTTGTCAGTAATCTTGGTAGAACCTGTACTATCAAACCTGGTAATGCTTTCGTTTTCTCCCCGAGGCCTAGCCCAGGGGTACGAAGTTTCTCCTCGTCTTCTATTTCTGCCCATGCAATCTTTTTGTCTCCCACCTCCCATTCTCGTTCCTTAAGTTTCTCGTAGATGCCGGTGGGCAACAATACCTTTAACATTTTCATGATATCTTCATATGTGTAATCTCCCATCAGTAACATGTCTTTAAGTTCTCTGTGAAAACCTGCAGGGTCTTTATCATGACAGGGTACTAGTTTCTTCATTTCCAATAGTTCTAACTTGGTCAGAGGTGTGTGTACATACACACGTTTCAAGTTATTATCGGTACCCATAACTGGATGCACTTCTCGTAATGGGTTCTGACTTTCAATGCCATGCAGACGCTCCATATGATACATCTTTCTTTCTGGGGGCGGAGCGGGAACATATTCGGAGCTTAAGAACGTGTTGTATCTGTGCCGTTGTTCTAGAATTATTTGTATTAACTTGGTACTTAGACCTCTCCATCTATCCATAAGTAGTGCTTCTAATGTATCGTGTAAGGGACCTGGATCAGAACGTTGGTTTCTGTATAACGTGAGGAGGTGCTGAATCATGTATACACCTGCTAATTTCTGTTCGTCTGGGGAGAGGTTCAGAAATGTCTGCGCTACTGTGTCATCATTGTATATGTTCGGATTGTCAGCCCATAGTACTGCTGACCGGGCTAGTTCTTGTTCATCCATAGAATTGAGTACATGGTACCCCATTCGTTCTCAAAGCATTTTATCAGTCTCTTGGAACTGATGTTCAGGAGAATTCGGTTTTGATATGCCAGAGAGAAAAACTCTCTTGCTTTCTGGACGAATGCCTTTCCTAAGGTAAGTTCCCTTCCCTACATACGCTATCGTATCTGTAGTCTTTTCTGGTTCTTCAGGTTCTTCCTCCTCGGAGGAGGAAGCTTTTTCTTTCTCTTTTTCGTGTATTTCTATTACTGCTTTTCGTATTTTCTTGTACATACTGGCTATGCAACCCCCTTTGTCATGTTTTCCTTCGGATATATTTTGACCCCACCTGTTGAGTCCCTCTAGTTCATCCTGTTCTGTCTCAGGCCTGTCTCGTTCTCTTATTAAGCAATTTATGAAAAAGCGTAGTATATATGCTTGGGTGTCAACTTTCTGATATGCCATGGCCTCCTTAATACTGTCAGGGTCTTCCCCGGTCTGGACAAAGTGATATATTCTATCTAGGTGCTCTTTCATTCCTGAGAAAAACAGTAAGTAATCTGTAGCTTGTCGTAAGCGTAGTGATGCTAAAAACATTCTATCATCTTTGCAGGGTACTGGATCGTATCTGCAAACTTGAAGCGGTTCTTTGAGTATGTCGAGACGGGGTGATTGGAGCGAAAAATGCTTCTGCATATCCCTAAGGTGTAATCTATGTGTTGCTGGCGGGGTCTGGTGACCCCCGGTCGCACCTCCTGAGGCGGAGGCTTGAGCACTATCTCTCTGTGGAGTTTGGATCTGTACTTGAACTTGTCTTTTTGTAGGATCAGGCGTGAACGGATTTGGTATCTTAACCTTAGGTGAGGGAAGTGGTGGAGGTGGAGGAGCTGGCTGTCGGACGGGGGAACCTTGTTGCGGTAGTGGCAGAATGCGATCTTGGGGCGGGTTGCCACCTCCGTCACCGTCAGTAGGCGGGACGTGGGCCTGTGGATTGGTGTAAGCGGGTGCTACATCGTTTAGATAGGAATTCAGAAATATGTCTTTAGTAGTCCTGTGATTTACTTTAGTTGGAACCAATGGTGGTGGCAGGTTTTTCGGTATTTCTGAAGTGGCTTCAGGCGAACCCTCGGCCACAAGATACATACCATTTACGAGATTGTTTCATGCGCGGTCTACTTGTTCCGATTTTACTCGGATCCCTTCAGTAACTAATTCGTCTTCTCGGACTTTATCCGGTGTTTCTCTAAGTCTGTCTTCTCTACGGAGTGCTTTTTCAGCACGTTTATGTGATTCTTTACGCCAAAATTCTATGGCGTCTTTCTGAGATTGTCTGGCTTTCTTTTTCCACAGTGCTTCTTCTACCTTCATGATGCACTCGGCATCCCATGTTCCGGTAACAGGCCATCTGTGTCTCTCGTCTAGATGCTTAGTATAATCGGCCCATAAATCTAGATACAATATGGCGTCTATGCCATGTTTCTGATACATGAAATTTCCAGGAGTGTCCCTAGGGGGAATAGGAATTTCTTCCTCTAGTATCCCTTTCCTAGTTCCTATCTGTTTTAACTTATTGAAAAACAGCATCTTGTTTACTTAGTACTGAATGCTCAATCCTTGCTACTTAATTCTGAACACAACTAGTTATACAAAACACGATAATGCACATTAAAAACAGTCACTCATACCACGACATTAATCACATGAAAGACATTTGAGACATATATGACTACCCCCCTATACTGGATGTACTGCTAAACAGCACAGATACACTGTCTAAAAAACAGTGCAGACCTCGAAATAACTGATGTACTGCTAAACAGTACAGATACACTGTCTAAAACAGTGCAGACCGAATTTGTGTACCCAAACCCGTCTAGATACGTCCCAGCAATGGTACTCACCGGGAAGCACGGAAACAGAAGGCCTCGGAAAACTCGACTGGACTGGACCGGACTCGACTCGACTCGACACGTGGATACTTCGGAAACTGGTGGGCCTCTTGACACCTCGGACCTTGCTTCTTTCGGCTAGGCTCTGGTCGGGATCCTCCGCACTCCTCACCGCCTCGTCTGGGTGCTGATCGCAGTCTTCGTCACCTCCGTGGGCCAGAGGGAGATACAGGAAATCCTGCCAGTACGCGTAGTTCCGTCTAACTGATGGCAGGGGACAGAGCTTGCAACGCACCAACCGGCACGTGGGGTGGGGGAGGGGTCCCTATTCGGGCGCCAAAATAATGTGGTAAATATTTGATTTACCGTCCTAATTTCTATGCAGGTAAGTACTTAATCAATAATAACTCAATCGGAAAGAAAGAGGCAGAGTCTGTGGTGTTAGAGTTCTTAGGGGTTTTATTCCTTAAAAGGAATGGTCAAGACCGGTTATCAGGTTCCTGACACCACTGGGGTGCAGGAAGGGATAGAGCAATATTTTATTGACAATACATAGCTTATATACTTAAGTTACATTATAGAAACCAATACAGTAGGCGTAACAGCTGAGAGAAACAAGATAACAGCATCCACGTGGTAGAGATACGTAATTAGAAGGCGTGAACTAGGCGTGAACATAGAGGTGTGTGCTAGAAACGTCACAGGTAGGTGTCACAAGTGGGTGGCAACAAAGCAGAATCTTGTAATGTCAGCAGAAATCTGAGGCCTGGATGCGCGCGCAGCTGTATGACGTGTGATTGACGTGAAACTGGAGGGTGCAGGGGACTTGACATTTACACTGACGGAAAGAGACAGAAGTCTGGCATGTCAGATCAACTCGTACTTCTATCATATCTGATATCTGATGTTTGGGAACCATATTATCTAAACGGAAAAGGTCTCTGGGGCAGAAGCTATTCTATACTGACTGGGAGTGCGTGTATAAGCGCCTAAGTGTCTACATGAGAATGCGAGGGGCATGGGCCTACCATGGTAACAGAGGCTATGAATTACTTGCACGGAGACAGTGAGGCCGGGCCCTTTGCTCTGCAGCTGGGGGAATGTTTACTTAAACTAGTAGGTAGGAATGCATTTTCGAGGAGCGGAACAGATAATTCGAAGGTTGAATACAGTCTTGGCAGGCAGCAGGCTGAGCTAAGCGCCGTGAGCCGCACAGGGAGTAAGGCAGAGGTCACGGGTACAGAGACAGCCTGGGCTGAGGCTTTCGGAGTCGGACAGCAGAAAAAAGGCTCGATGGCAGAATTCAGGGCCTACTTAGCCAGAGCTGAAAAACGTGTAAAGTACACCACAAAAAGACGTTGGCATAGCATACTTAGGAACGGAGCATTCAACCCATTCAGGGTGGGTCTGAAAGAGGACATGTTAACGTTGGACGCAAATATATTTGCGTCTTCATAGCTGGCACAGGAGGGAAGTTACATGCACTTTAAGCTGGTACATGGAGACGGTGGGGTACCCGTTAGGGAACATTAATTGACCATAACATTTATATTTCCTCAATAGGGAGAATCATATAAACAATCTAGAAGGTTGGTACAAGGACAAGCAGGGAAGGGAACAAGTAGGGAACAAGCTATGTACAACACATCTCCCCTCTTTGGACAATAAAAGAAAAGAAAGAAAAGTATAGAAAACAAGTAAACAGAGAAAGCTCTCAATGGACATAATCATTTAAATAAGCAGGTGGATGGCGAGAGCGAGGACTCCTTAAGCTCACACTAGAAGAAGAATGAGCAGAAATAGAAGCAGGGATAGGAACCCCAAATCCATCGTCACACAAAGATGAGGAAGCATCGCCACCACCCACCTCCCCCCGTACAGCAGGCAAACAAGGCAAACTAGAATCCCCCTGAGTGGATAACATGTAACCATTGCAACCTTTATCAGAAAAACAGGAAGAACATTCTGGAGAGTTTGCTACACTTTTCTGGTAAAGCGCCACTCTCCTGTAGTTCCATTTTGCACCGTTATCAAGGAGTACAAAATGGGGAAAAGCTTTCTTAACACGAAACGGACCACTAAATTTTGAGAGGCCTTTGGTACACCGACCAGGTTTGACTTTGGCAAGATCCCCATTGGAGATAGGCAAAGGAAACAAATTTGATGGGGAGGATTGTTTACCATTTTCTCTTAGCCAGGCAGGAGTCAACCTAGAAACAGGGGAACGACCCCGCATTAGCTCAAAAGGAGATTTTTCTCCCTGCTTATGAGGTGTTGAGCGATAAGCCCAAACTAACTCTTGAACACGCTCGTCTGAAAAACATCCACTCGCAACAGACTTCTGGATCACACCTTTCACCAGTCGATTCACCCTCTCACATAGACCATTGCTCTCAGGGTTGTAAA